>NW_005054302.1:2800428-2826147 GCF_000277835.1 Geospiza fortis | reverse complement strand
GGAAAGATATGGGAAAAAATAGAACAAGAAAAGGCCAGGAAGGGAGGAAAGAAATAATTTGGAGAAGGAGAAAAAGGTTAAAAAATAGCAACTAAGGAAAAGGGAGAGGAAAAACAGTATTTTGTGTCTTCCAAGTGTTGGTGACTCAGACACTGAGACAAACTCCTGCCCTTGGATGTCTGAGCCTTGCAAGGAACAAAATTTCCCAGTCTCACATGTTTCCTGTTAGATCATCAGAAGGTAGAAAAAGAAAAAAAAAAGAAAAAAAAAAAGAAGAGAGACCCTTCTTCCCCATTTTCTCCAGATATGGAAAATAATAATTCCCTATGAGTGCCCCTCTCTCTCCAGGGACATCTATATTGTTAACAGAAATGAGGACTCAGAAACACAAACTTCTGTGGTAGGAGCAGTGCTCACATCCTGTTGTTCCCTGTTTGGCCATCAAAGCTGACTTTCATATCTTATTTTTTTTCCACTGTATAGAGAAGCTCCTATTAATCTAATTATTGCTCCCAAGCTCAAGAAAATCTCTCAATTTTTTGACATCTTCTTTGCAGCGCTTCTTTGTTTCCATGGAGAAATTTTGTGCTAAGATGGGTTTTGTTAGCAGTTGACACTTCTAATTATAGCTTAGTGGAAAGTCCTGAAACTGAAATAAAAGTTGCTTTAGCCACCTTTTCATGTTACATCCAGTCTTTCCCTTCTGGAAGCACCTGGTATACCTGCTACATGCTGGTGTGGTGCTGCTTTAGATAGTGACTCATTTATAATGAGCTAGACTGAAAGTAGATGAGATTATGATGCATTCCTTTATATTCCAAATGGGCTTATTCCCTGAGTTCTTTGCTTTTTTTGCCTTTGTGGAAACTACTTGCCAAATTGCAAAATGTATGTGTTCTTATAGGAAAGCCAAGGAATAACCACAGTGTGACATCTGTCACTATATGTTAAAGTCATTGAAGGTAGGTCAATTTTATCCCAGTAGTAATGGATATGATTTTTTCAATGGAGTAAAAGGATACTGTTGTAATAACGACAAATGTGAGCGACTTCTGATTTTTTTTTCCACTTGAAGTTTTGCTAGTGTTGTTTCCTTGCTGTTTGCTTGTAGCCCAATGTGGATATGTTAAGGGCTCTCAAGGACTTTGTTCAACTGTTTAAACTGTTAAATGCTTCATGATTCTTTGCTTCCATTGTGAGTCATAAGGCTCTTACAGTCACTACTAAAGAGTACTATAGAATAAATATTATGTCATATTGGCATATACCAGATCTTTTGAGCCCTGCCAATATTGTACTTTTGTCTGACCCACTGCTTGATGAACAAGGCTCCTGCAGATGTTCTCATCCATACCTACATACTGAAGATTATCCTAAACATCAATTCTAACTTTTTAAATAACAAATAGGCATATTTTTAGCTTTTACCTATAGCAAGGTGGCAGATATCTGCAAATCAGAAAAGAAAATACAATTTCAATATTCAAATATCAAAGCTATCCCGTGGTGCATGAAAAACAAATGCCACGATAAGCACCGAGCATAAGTGTCAGAGTTTGCATAAGAAAATGTTAGCATGAATTTCATAGGGTGAATAATAAGTTCTTTACAGTGTATCCAAAACCATCATGATGAAGACTTACAGAAATGGGTAATAATTTTATTTTACATTTTTTATCCTTCTTTGGAGTGGAAGAAGTTCTAGTATCATGAGGACAGGCAGAAAAATAAATATCTTTCAGTAGGTAACTGGAATTGTTTAATTTATCACCCTTAAGAAGTGGGAAGGAAAATACATAATTATCTCAAAAATATTTGAATTACATATATATCTTAAATTAGTTTGGAGGAATAGTAAATTCACTTCCTGGAACTAGAACCATCTCTATTTTTCACAGTATTTGGGTTTTTCTTGAAGGATGTGGAACTCTTATTTGCACTGTCTTGGAAACTGTTTTTGCGGTTTTGAATCTTTACATAGAGACAGTTTTGAATCACATGTCGTAGCATATGGCTAGCCCAGCTGTACTCTTTGTATTTATATGGTCCCATCCCTATAAATCTCTGAGTGATTCAAAAGTAAAAACAAAATTACTCTTGCAGTACCCATGGTTGGGGAAGCATTTGGTGTCCACCATTAAATATATGGGTAAATTAGAGATAAGGGTTATGAAGCATTTAGTCTCAAATCAAGCAGAATGTCTCTGACTGCTTGAAACTGGTTCCTCTGCTGAGTCCCAACCAAGGGCACCTTCTTCACTACACCTTTTTTCCAGGAAGCAGAGAATGTGTGTATTTTTTGAAATGACATGTATGGGCAGTCCTCATGTGGCACTGATGTCTTCAAAGATTAAAAAAATTGCAGCTAAAATTCTCAGTGCTGTGCAGCTGTATTGTGTGCAGCCCTGGGAAGGATGAGTAGTTCCAGAAAAGGAGGCTGAAAGCAATTATCTCTGCATTTTTTATCTGTCTTTTACACTGTTAGTACCCCAGCGAGCCATCTCTACTTATATACTTTTCCCTAACCCACAATAGTTTCTAGATCTAAAGTTTAACACAAAGACGAGAACCAGCAGATATTTTTGCCTTTTTTATACACTGCGCTATTTTAAATGGGGAAAAAATAAAGAAGGAACAGTTTTGATCAAAGCATTTTTCTCTGACATAGCAAGGCATAAAAATGTATCTTCACAAATACCTCAGCTTTCAAATGCAAGAAGGCATTCTCACGTTTATACCATAGAAGGTGCTACTGGGATATTCCAGATTCCCTTCATTCCCAAGAGATCTGCTAATCTCAGAAAAATGAAGGAGGCACTTTGCTTGGCCCAAGATTTCACAATGCTGTGATGCACTTGGGGGCTTTCAGGACCAGCACCCAGGCACAGGGCTACAGGCTCCTCTTGCACCTGAGTGTACTACCAGCTGGACTGAGAGGAAGATCCCAGGCTGGATGAATTAGCCCAAAACCACTTCTTAACAGCCACAAACTGAAAACAGCTTCCCCCACACCATCACCCACTTGAACTTATTATCGGTGTTAAGATACATGAAATAACCTTGTTTTACACACTTGGCAGATAGACATAGCAGATGGGTGGTGTCACCCAGGCAGTGTAATGGGAGAGCTTCTCACCCATGGCATGTTGGGCAGAGACAGAGGGAAAATTGCGTGCACTCCTGGCTCTGGCTTATGGGAGTTGCCAGCCCAAAACATAACTTTTTATCAGAAAATGAAACTCCAAAAAATTAGCTGATAGAGCTTTTACAATGTCTTACACAATCCAGCTAGCACTTCTCCTCCAAGATAAACAATCAGTCAAGCCTTGGAGAAGTAGGGTAGTATTGAGGACAAGTGGGCTGTCCCAGCTGGGCATCCTGGCTCACTGGTTGAGTGCAAGATCATTATTTTATATCCTCAGGCAGTCCACTGGGGTAAAAGCTACCTGAAAAGACAAGTTTTGAGATCTACTGATGTACTACTTTGAAGTGGAGTGTGTTACACTGCCTTATCAAATATTTGAAGCACATTGGTCTAGAACTCTGTTCCTTGACAAATGGTTGAACTACAGTGAAGATGTCCTGCATGTTTCCCTGATTAAAACATTATTTTCAGAAATTCAGCCTGCAAATACCAAGTCATATCAGAGAAATCTAAACCAAATAATGCAAATAATTGAAAGATATACAATCAAGGTATATGGATGACTGGAATAGCTGCTCCAGGGAGGGAGTTACAGGAACAAGTGGTTGTTGCCCTTTCTCCAGGAATGAATATTATTATTTTAGCACTTTGTGAGCACTCTTGGAGCTATAGTAATAGACATTCATGATATTGTTTTCAGTAAAGACTTAGAGAGTATTCTCCTGTTCCTCCTTCTAGCTGCTAAGGTAGTCTCTATTTGGACTGTGTCTAGAATGTCACAGGACCTCCCAGAGCCAAAGAGGCTCTAGCCATGTTCCCCAAAGGAAAGGCCGTAGGACTGTGCTGGGACAGCACAAATGATAGAAAGGCTTCAGGAGGTGACAGCTCTAATGCACCACCTGATGACCAACTGCAGCGATCAGCGTGGCTGAAAAGATTTGGACTGGTCAGCCAGTGAAATATCTGAATGATCTGACATGCACTTGATTTGGAGGGACAGAAAACACTTTTTAGTGAATGAAAAAATCTCCGTCGTTTTGGTCATTGATGTTTCTACATCAGAAGTTTCCTCTTAGACTCATAGATATGGAGTAGAGATCCTCATAAAGAGGATCCTCCTCACATGTACCATCTCCAGGCCACCAATGCCTCAAATTTATTTGGACACTATCAGTGTGGAGAGGGAAGCATACTGTCCCAGTGGTGGCAGCAGTATCTTCTAGCTTTCTGTCAGGCCCTGGGCTCATATAGGCAGAGATGGTGCTTGAGGTTTTCCAGGTCCTTGGTCAGGGATCCAGCTGTTAAGAAGAGGCTTTTCCTTTTGACAGAAAGTAAAAAGTCAACCTGAAAAAACTTGACTTCCTCTTTTGGAAGTAGCATTCAGGGCATGAGTTGTTCACATTTCACAGGTTTGGAAGCCCAACATGCATCTGTATATCTTTGTAGCACAACTTGTCCTCCAGTTACTCAAGTGAATTTTCCTGAGCATTTATACCCACAAGACTCCCACTCAAATATTTGTGCGCCAAGCTAGTCCAAACAGTCAGGACATGAGCAGTGTGATTCACTTTCAGATGTAAGAAAACAGTTCTTGAAAAGGATTACTGTACACAGCAACTCTTGTAAGAGGTTCTATAGGAGTCCAAAGTCTCCTTCCTGACTTCTGTGCTAAGGAAGGTAATGTTATGGCAAGACTGTGCTCTTTTCCTCTGCAAGAGTAGCAACTGTTGAGTAGAATGGACATGAAGCACAAAAAAACCCCAGGAATTCCAGAAACCACTCTGAGCCAGACTTTAGAGGTTACATCCAATAGATCAACATATCTTTCTTTCTTATGTTAATGAAATATCAGTCAATAACTTGTGTAGAACAAATCCTCCTATATGTATAAGGATGTAGCTGTAAGTCACCAGGGTAGCCCAGCGCTCTAAAGCAAGAGATCTTCAGTGAGGATAAGTCAGCTTAGCTGCACTGCAACTTTTCCAGTAGACATCAAATGAAAATCTGGCTGTACAGCTGAGAATCATGTTAATGCCCCAGTGCTGCAGTTTTCTAAGCTGTTTCTTTTCTGTTATGTGGTGACTCTCATTACCTCTATGCAGTCCTTGCCTCACAAATTCAGCTAGTGTGGTTTCCAGTTTGGACCTAGATCTGTGAGGCCTGAAGGAGGGACATTCCTCTGGGACTGGGATAATACTGCCTTCTTTATTATGAACAGTCTTAGTATTTATTTTGAACTTTATTTTCTGGTCATTTTGAAATGACAATAACTGCTTTATTCTTTAAGCTAAAAAATCAAAAGCATTTAATTTCCAAGGATTTACTCTTTCTGAAAACTGAACAAGAAAATACACTGTACATGGCAAAGGGAACAGAGTGAATAAACCAAAAAACCCACACACCATTAAAATATCAACAGTGACTCATGAGCCTTACGAATTGCTACCAACAGATTCCAGGTGTCTGAAATAAATTATTTAAACTCAGCATAAACCAAACATTTTGATAGAGGTCAAATTCTTTATTTGGCTGCTAACAGTGGTGTTTGATAAATGCAAATACAAGAAATCACATTTTATAGGCTATTGTTATAGCAAAATTCTTATTTAGTATTCTGTTTTGTCTTTTAAACCATGTCTAAGTTATGAAGAAGGTTTTCTTACCTGACTCCTAAGAAACAATGTGCTTAAGTGTAATCTAGTCCCAAGAAACACAAGATTATTAGATAGCTAAATACAGTGTATCTGCAAACCTATTTGGGAATGTCATTTGCAAAACAGATTCAAATGAATCTACTATCCGCTGTCAATCACTAATAGTTTTTCTACAGGTAACTGAGTTATCACAATAGCCTAAATAAAGATGCTCTTCCCCAGAGCAGATGATCAACTGGGCACCTGATCATCACTGCAGAGGTGTACCATAGCTGAAACAAACATGCACGGTGTTGGAAATGACATAAAATTCGACTATAGAATATTTATAGCTAGGTAAAAAATAAAAAGGACTGTGTACATTCAGTCTCGATTTCTCTGTCACTTTCAATATTTTGTCACTTAGGATTTTGGTCAAAATTTTCCAAAATTTCTCTTCCATATCATGGTCACTGTTTCTCTGAAAGTTTTTCTCATATTTTTCTGCTTCATCTCCTCTGTCTTTATGAACCACAGAGGCTTTCGAAGTCTCTTATGTTTTTCTTTTAATACCTGCTTGTTTTGTGCTTCTTTTTGGAAAAAGAGTGAGAGGTAACTGGCTCTGTTTAAAATGTGGCTCATGAAAATGCCAAGTGTAACAGTGCTCCATTATATCTGACTGGGAATGATATGAGAGGACTCTCCCATATATACCTTAAATGAAATTATGACTTGGTAAATGACATTCTAATAACCATTTTGCTTTCATGTATCAGATTTCCTGTACCCTGAGAAGTCCAGAGGTGTAACATGTTAATCATAACAGCTAGAACTCAGCATCCTGGGAAAAATTTTCCAGATGGTGCCTGCTGGAATTTAGGATTAGTAGTCCAAGAACAGGAGAGAAGGGAACAGGAGGCCGTTGCTGTGAAAAGCTGAGGTGTGGCCACTCTTTATGAATGTATTGTGGGTTTCTGTGCAAGACAATGCATATGAAAGGGTAAAACCAAGGATGGAGTGAGAAGCAGTTTTGCTGGTACACAAATGTGCTCTGCACGCTCTGAACATTGCAAAGAGATGCTCCTTCCTTGCCAGTGCCAGTACTCTGATCTTTCACTAGTGACTGTGTACATCTTTGGAAAAATTTGAAAATTCAGAGGAGGCGAAGGAGCTGCTGATACCAAATTGAAATAATTCACCTAAAAAATTACTCAGTATGTCTGCTTTGTGCATATGTGTGAATCTATGTTACTCTGTGATTGTCATTCTTGTGTTTGATGATGATACATGTACTGCTGGAAAATGGAAATCTAGGTTTTAGAAAAACTGGGATGACACTGTACATCTAAATATAGATGAGGACTAGCTGTGCAAGTTGTTAGGTTTATCCTGCATGTAGTGGAGATGGGAGACAGCCTTCTGTGCTGAGCAGGAAGGTCTCACTTCCTGAGGCACCAAGATTAGGAAGTTGCCCTGTGTGTGCAGGGAGCAGCCTAGAGGACACAGAGCATTTGGAAGAGAAATTAAGCTATCCAAAAGCTGACATCTTTGACAGAGCAACTAGGGAGAATGGGAACATGCCAACAGACCTGTGAAGTTCTACAGGGCCCTGAATGCAAAAAGGAGAAACTGAAACTTGAAAGGAGTGATAAAGGGAAATTACTGAATTTGCAATTATTGTGTTAAGAAGATCTTCTGTGGGGGAAGTACATGAAAAGTCTAAGAGTCATTCCACTTTAGAGGGGCAAAGAGCTCTCAGATGAGTAATAAGTCTGTCATGAACAACTTTTTAGGGAAAAGTTCTTAAAACCCTTGCCAGTTCATTCTCTCCAAGGTAGATTTCAATTTGTGAGAGTTACTGAGCATTCCACACAGCCCATCACAGCTCTGTTTCTTATTTAACTTCTGCCTAGAAGTGGCCACAAATCTTTAATCTGGTATGTGTGGATATAATTCTTTCCTTACTTGGTTTATCTGTTCTTCAGATGCTGTTAATTTCAGTGGGAATCCTTCCTTGGCTAGTTTGGAAAGAAGATTCAAGTCCTCAGTGGCTTCAGAACAGCACCAAAATCTGTGCCAATGGGCCAAGGTCATGAGATGATCCCAAAGCAACTCTCAGAGTTACAGCTGATACCTACCCTGACGATATAAAGAGGAAAAAAAATAGAAAATACTCTGTTATTTGTATTTGTTTCAAATTATGCAAGAATAACATTATGCTGTTCTTTCACATCACTGCTCTCCACCTTCAACTCCTTTTTTCCACTTGAGATGAAAACCTTTCCAAAGGATGAGATTGGAGTTTACAAGAGACTGCTAGATGCCAGTCCTACAAATATCTTTGCACATAGTTAGCTTCATGCACAGGGGTGGTCTTGCTGATGTCAAGTTCGGCACATGCCTAAGTGTTTAGAAGACTCAGCCTTACATCTGACATCCAAGTAAACAGACAATCATCTTAAATTCTCCAGGAATTTCTGATCAAAAAGGATGTTTTATTAAAAAGAAATCTTTCAATATATCTAAATTCAGCATAAAAAGAACTTTTAAATTAAAATTATATTCATAGCTTTAAACTTGTAATTACTGAAATCCCTTTTCATACACTGAAGTTTAAAACTTCCTCTACATTTTAATATCTATATGCTACTTTATAAATTATGAAAGGTCAAATACATCTCCATTAAACACAATTTACTCTATTGATACATCAGTTAAGCATCAGTCACTCACCTTCATTTTAATTAAACTGATTCTCTTGTATTCCACGATTTGCAGGTAAAAGTTTATTCGTCTAATGATCAATTCAGCATTGTTATGACACCCACAAGTAACAATTTGAAAGACAGTCTATTATACTTGCACAGTCTGTTCCATCCAGTGATCTCAAGCCACTTTGCAAAACTCACACAAAGATTCTTAAGCCAGCAGAGCATTATTGGCTGCCTGAAGGGGGACAGGTACCGACAGGGGCTGCTGCACCATGTGCTCAAGGATCAAGTTCTCCAAATCTAAAGAGCATTGTTTGGTTTCAAGCTTCTTTGGTGAGGCAGGAATCCAAGAGGACCCTGAGCAGTAACAGATCCTTCCACTTACAGACAGAGAGAACAGTGGCTATTTTGTGGTCTCAGGTGTCCTCAGGCCTGGTAAGGGGCACAGTACCAGTAGTCTGTGCTTCAAAGGTATGACGGGCTGAACAAATGGCTAGGTGACATTCTTTGAAGGTAACAATTTAGTTGATAAATTAAGATATCACCCTATTTTTTCCTGTTTATAAATTGTCAGTAAACTAACTGACTTTTCCAAATCTTTAAATACCGCAGTTGCATTTTTTTTCGCTTGTGGGCTAATGGAAAAATCACTTCTCTGAATATTCACTATGGTTTGATTACTGCTTGTGCCACATGGTTGGCCAGCTTAATGGTGTGGTCTTTCTGTTTCTTGATTGCACACATCAAGCTTTATGAGCAGGAATAATCTTTTTGTTTCTTCTTTGTGAGTTATTCATGAACACACAAAACTGCGCAATGAGCATACAGAGTTAAAAAATATAACTATTTAAGCGGCTTTTGAGAGTCTTCATAATATTGTTATGCTTGAAAATATTTATTTGGTGCAGCGCCTTTGAATCCCAGGATTACCAGAAAATCAAGTCTTTAATGTTCCAGATTGCTGGGATGAATGAGTTTGCACATACCTATACAGCAAGATTTTATTCAGGAGACTCAGACCTAAACCATTAATTTCCACCAAAGTGACTCACTTTCAAATAACTTCTGTTTTGTTTTTGCCAAATAACAAAAAAAGAAAAAAAAACCCCAAAAACAAAACAAAACAAAACAAAACAAAACAAAAACCCAAAAAACAAAACAAAACAAAAAAACCAAAAAAAAGCCCCAAAAAAACCCCAAACCAAAACCCTAAAAACAAAAAAAAACCCAAAAAACCCAAACCAAAACAAACAATAACAACAACAACAAAAAAAAACCAACCAAACAAACAAAAAAAACCAACAAAGCAACCCAAAAAACAGCTCAGAAGAGACTCAGTAGCTACATGAGAGAACATAGGATATTTAGGATATTCAGGATATTCTTTGAACTACAAATAGATTTTTCCTTCTATCTTACTGTAGAATGAAAGTGTATATATAGCAAAGGCATCTGATATGCCTTAGCAGAAAAGATATCTTACTTATCAACCATGAAGTTTCAAAACACTTTCAGATATATTTTAAGAGCAATAGGTAATAATCTATATATTTTTTTTCATAAATATATGCTGAGGTTACCAACTAACTTACACAGTAGATAGAATATCGGACACATGACCTTGACTTTGAAAATCTACAGCTTTCTTCGCCTTTGACTTGAAAACCACCTTCACTCAGTGAAAGAAATATGTAATCACATTATCTTGTTTGACATGCCAAGCAAGAGCCCCTCTGGGAATAGTATCAGTGTCTAAGAGGTAGCACCAACACATATGCAGTGCCCTAACAGAGTCCAGTCAAATTTAGAAGGGAATAAGGGAGGTCAAATATCCCATCCATCTGCCTTGCATCTTAAATCCCATCCATAAAGCCAGTGATCTATGAAAACCATTTTTCACAGTTAGAAAACTCACTGATTCACATCTCTTGAAGGCTTGAGGAATGACTTCTAAACCTAAGATTACACTTAGCTAATGCACCTTGCTTTGTATTATAGCCTTGAGAGAAAATCACAGAAAAGTCTGAGTTGGAAGGATCCTCTCCTCAGAGAATGGGCTGTACAGGGATCAAGTCCATGACCCTGGCATTATTAGTGCCATTCTCTAACAAATTCATGGGCTAATTCACGACCATAGCATGTCAACAGTTTTCTGGAACCTTAAAATTAGTCTTTTTCCAAGAGGATTTACATGATCAAAGCTCTATTAGCTTATCTACATTAAAATTAGATTAAATGTAACTAGCACAACTTAAGGTGAAAATAAAACCCTTATGAACAAGTTTTAGGAAATCCTAGATCACCAAAGCTGGACAATTGACTAAAGAAAAAATGGTGATTTTTGTATCCATATTCTAGATGTTAAAATGGTGTAATGAATGTGTGCAAAAAATCATAGCTCCCTTTTATGGCTTTATTTTATGTGATCCTGAGTACTGATGACCAGTGTGGCCTCATTTGGACAAGGGGCATTAAGGGTAAGAGCAAAGGTTATGCCTGAAAATGTTACAGAAGCCTTTGCTCATATTACTGAGAAAACCACGTCTGAGTCAATGTGAGTGGCCTGGGAAAACATCTTGACTCTTTCTGTGGCTACCTTGCTCTAGGTCAGGCTGTTAGAACTGGTAGCATGGCTCCTAAAATCTCTTTTTGATTTCCAGAATAGGTGTCTCTAAGCATAATCCATGTTCAATTACTTAAAATGAAAAAGAAACGCCTTTTCAATTTTTTACTTAGTTTCCAGGAGTCCCGAAGTATACCTTTTCTAAACAACTCTAGAACAATAGCTCCAACTGTAGCTCCAGCTTCTGGACACACCCTTGTACCCTGTAGCCCAGATGATCCAAATCTGCCAGTCTTGTCATGCCCTTATCTCCTTTGCTTGCTGCTCACTCCTGACCTGCTCCAGCTCATGTTCAGACCTTGCAGTGGCGAGCTCTGTTCCCACATGCCCAGGCAGTAGACATGGCTTTGCTCCATCCTAGCAGATATGCCATGAGCAAGACAAAGACACTTCCCCAGCAGTGTCCCTCTCTGCTTGAGAGGTGACCTGTGATCAGTCCCACAAGATGAGGCCCTATAATGTGGTGCTCACTTTCCTGCTAACAAGAGGGACAAAATAGGCAAGCTGTTTGCTTGGGCTGCCAACCTGGCCCCCAGGAGTCCAGCACAATACTGGTGTTGCTGTGGGGATGTAGCAGCCTTCAAGGTGGTCTTTGGCTCACTGTCTTTATTTTGGCTTTAGACTGTAAGTGGGTAGAGACTTACATGCCCACTTTATCTTCTTTTGAGTACTCCCTCATGCATTAATTGGTACAGTCCAAGCCTCCTTTTCCCATGCCAGACCTCAGCACTGTGTAACTCCAGGCTTTAGCAGCAGCAGCAGCAGCAGGGAGGGCGCAGGTGTCGAGCTATGTTAAGAACTGGCAAAGCAGCTTCATCTCACATTTGAGCTCAAGCTTTCAATTTGGTGTATATGAGCTCGGCAGATTTGGAGGGAAACATTTTTAAAGTTATCTACACTTAAGGAAAACCTCAAATCCTTTTCCTCTTTCTCCTAGTACGTCCCCGTTGCACCATTTATCTGTACAGAAAGCCATGACACCCTCAGTGCTGTTTGCCACCAGGCAGCGAGTCAGAGTCACCCATCTCTGGCACTTCAGGAGCTTCTGACCTCGTGGCTACTAATGCAGAAAAACACAGTTTGTCCTTTGGTGCATTTGTCTCACCCGTGCTAGCGGTACTTGAAAAATGACTCCTGCTCTGACAAGGGGTGACAGCAGCTGAGTGGGGCATATGGGGCTGGGGCTGTGGGGTCTTGTGGTGCTGGCTGTGCGCCTGCACGGCCACCATCTGCCCGCCACACAGAAGGGACATGGGGCTGGTCACCACGGGGGAACCTGCTGCCAAAAGTACTTTATTTCTCCTCTGAAAAGGGTGATGTGCCTTCCCACACCTGGCAATGGGCCTTGCCACAGCTGCTCACCGGCAGGACGTGGTCCTGTGGGGATGCCATGTGCCAGCCCCAAGTGCCATGCCTAGTCTGTGTTTGGGAGAAGGAGGTCCCTTCTCCAGGCAGTGTTTGGCAGGGCTTGCCAGTGGGAATGAGGGAAGGCCCGGGGCAGATGTAGAGGCGGTTGGCAGAGTAAACCTTGGGAGGAAATGCTCTGGCTCTATGTATGTGAGGATGCTGCCTGCTGAGAGAAGGGTGGGATGCAGCAGGGTGCCCAGGGATGTGAGGAGCATCTCTGTGCTAACATGGGCACAGCACTGTGGGGACATGCAGACTCCCCTAGCAAGCCCCTACGGGCTCGTTCTTTCCACAGTGGAACTGAGTCACCTTCCTTTCTTTTGATGATCTGATTAGGCCTGTGAAGTACAGGAGGAAACAGAAATGAGATGAATGAAGTGTTTAAAAAAGGGAATTACAACAGGTAAAGATTACTACTAATTGGAAATATTTTAAAGTCCTTGTTAAACAGCTGATGTTTTGATGTAGGCCTTGGGAACAGGACACACATATCACAAAGGTTCTCCTCAACACAGTTGTGTCTCCCCATATCTCTTGCAATAAATAGCAGAGGCTAAAATGAAAAATCTCTTTTCAGTGTTTTTCAAAACTCTTCAATCTCTGCAGAAATCCTTTTGAAGCATCAAATAATGAATGCTGTCAAATGCTGAGCTGCTCTTCCTTGATCTTGTGGCAAATCACTCACTTTGCTGGCAGGTCCAGAAATGCCTCTGTTCAAAACAGCCTCACAGATCTGATGGTGCCTCAGCTGAAGGCCACACTCTGCCTCTGCTGTTGCTGCTGTACCACTTGTTAAATGTTTACTAAAGATTTCTCCTGAATATTTACAGGGTAATCAGGTGAGAAAGTTTTTCTTGCCAAAAATCTTCTTATAATCCTGCTTGGAGTTATATTTTCAAGGTGTTTCTGTTCAAATAGTAACAGAACAGTACACATCCTATGTAACAGGAAAGGAGTACAAGACGACATGGTGTAAAGAAGTCTAAACTATTTAAAGTTTGGTTCTGCCTAACTTTATTGAGAAGACATGAGCTCAGGTAAAATAAAGGAAGAGAACATGGTAAAGAGTAGATAGATGTATTCTGACAGTCAAAACCTGATAAACAATCCTGTGTAATCTCTGAACCATTTGTGACTCTTCACAGTAATAGGAAAAGATGCAAATATGGTTCTTCTGAAAAAATCAGGAAGTTAGAATTAGTCCCTTATAGGAGCTCCTGGAAATGTTCTGAATTAATTCATTAAAGAAACCATAAATAAATTGCAGGAGGATCCTAAAAAATTAAAATAGCCCACCTAAGCATGCAAAAAATACACTGTGTTAAATCAATATTAATTCCTTCTCTGAAAGCATTTGATTTAGAGAATAAGAGAAAAGCAGTATATGGGATGTCTCCCTGATTTAGACAGGCTTATCCCACACAAGTCTCCTGCAAAGCTGAGGAAATACACCTAGAGTGGTCAACTTAAGCTGATTCAACACCTGTTTGAAATGCTCCTTTCAAAAACTTCAGAGGCTTTCAGAGGCATAAGTAGTTTGCTGGTTAGGTGTGGCTCCAAGTGTGGTCTTACAGGAGTGGAAGGTAGAGAGCATTTCTTGCTGAAGTCTTGACTTTCAGTTTAAAAAAGAACTTGATACATTTGCTGAACACATTATGAGCAGTTTGTAGTACATGATCAGAATTTAAAGTGTCCTTATGAATCAGGTAGATGATCCAAAATCAGTGAGATGAAACATAAAAGACCATGGAGCAGACATACAGTAGAAATGGAGAATGGATGTCATATGGGGTGGGTCAGAAATGTGAGGGTGATGCAGAAACAGAAAATCTTATTCTGGGAAGCACTATCAGGCTGCTGTGAGGAAGATACAAGATATAGTAGCCTTTCTGCCCAGTGAGGCTTTGGTGGATACTTGGGATCTATCCTAGCAACCAAGACAATGTAAACTGGAGCAATGACATTTTGGAAATGTCTTAGGCAAATTGAAAAGAACCTGGAAGAGCTCAAACAGGAAGAGCAGAAGGTACGGCTTGTAAGGCTGAGGAAGATTTGCCATCAGTCTTTTAATATGGCTATATATTACTCTTTATGACTGTTTGGAGCACTTGGTGAACTCTGCTTGGTTTAAAGTAATGCATATTCAGACTTCCCTTTTCCAGGCATCAAATTTCCAAGACTGTAAAGGAAAAAACCCCACATGACATTAGTTATCAGAATTTGGGAAATAAAGTTTTTTATTTGTGTTTTTATTTGTTTGTTTGTTATTGTGTTTTGGTTTTTGTTTGTTTGGGGTTTTGTTTTGTTTTGGGGTTTTGTTTGTTTCTTTGTTGTTTTTTTGGTTTTTTGTTTTTTTTATCCAGCCATCCACTGAGGAAGGTGCCATGCCCAAACTGCTGAGTGAAAGTCAACCTTTGTCCACATTGCACCGTTTTCCATTCATTAATTCATTGCCTTTCTGCTTTTCTTTCCTACAATGATGTCAACTGGTTTAGTAAACCAAAATGAAACTATTACATAGTGTCTATAATTTAATCACAAAGAAATGGGAAACATTAATGATTTGGAGATTCTAATAAAATCTCAGAAACACCAAAGGTATTTAAATTGATTTCAGACATTTTGAATTTGTGAAATTTGGATCTGTTTAATTTTTCTCTCCCTAAATTGATTTGTAATGAGAATTGCTAAATTTTAAGTGTGCCTAATTTAGTCTCTGATCTCTTTTGGAAGTATTACCATATTTTGAATTGATTTAATAAAGTTTTTCTTTGGAAGTGCACATTACAGAAACATCACAGTTGAAAAGAATGAATAAATTTGGGGAACCTTTCAGAAGTCAGTAGTTGCATGCCATAGGATTTAACATAATGCCCTAGCTAATATGCAATGCAAGTCCGAAATTGCTTTCTGGAAATACAAATGTCCAATAAAGCAGTTACTGGACACTTAAAGCAATGACACTTCTCTTGCCCATGGTAAGACACTGCTGTGGAAGAGTCTTTACCTGCATAGCATATTTTAATTTCTCATTTCTTATTCTGAATTTAAAAAAAATTTCTTGTGAGCTTGGCTTGTAAACTTCTGTCCATTCAATCTTCATTCTCCATTGTCAGCATGAGGATGGACATTATTCATTCTGAGTGTATATAAAAATATTTCAGCTTTTGCAAACTGCTCTGAGAAAAGAAGAGCAAAACTGAAAATATGAACAGGAGTGTTGTCTCCAGAGTGAATTTATGTTACACTTTTCCTAGGTCATCTCTTTTTGGATGTGTCTGACAGGGAAAAACTGCATTCAGCAATGGAAGACATGTCTGCTCCATGATGTGGCAATTCAGGATCAGTACATCATCTGCTATGAGAAAAAAATATAAAATATAAAATATAAAATTTGAAGAACACTTTTTATAAAAAATAATCCAAAGGACACTTTGTATTTTTAATCTGTTCCATTTTATTTTTAATCTAGAGACTAGATTTTGGCAGAATAACTGTGGGAGATTTCAGTGCAATAAAGACTCCTTTTGTGTTTCTTGCAAACGTTCCCTTGTGACAACTAACATGTAAGGTGAACAGCTTTGATCCAGATAAGCATCTCTGTTGAAGTCCACAGATGTGTTTTTGACTGGGGACATGAGAGTAGAAAAAAAAGCAGGCCATTCAAAAATGGTGACATTAATCATAGCTATTTGTAAAAGCCAAATGCAAAAATTTCCTTGGTCACTCTTAGGCATGAACAATTGTGTTTATATATATGTACCTATACTTATACATATGTACCCCTACTTAAGTAGTGTTCATGTTAGTAGATCTTCAAAGCTTAGTACAATACCAGATTTTCTATGATAAAAACTGTATTTCTCTTCCTGGATGAGTATCTAGAAGGAAGGAAATCAGGGAGGAAAAGTGGAAGGAGGAATGCAAGGAAAAATGGAAGGTAGAAAGTGTTCAAGCTTTTCCATTGCACAGCTTCACCTCTACAGTTTCTGGTTCGTCTTCTGAGCAACAGTAAGGGAATGACAAAATGGAGGGAAATAAAAGGTGATAATATAGTCAACTGTTATGTTATCACATTCCAGAAGTGCTCAAGGGCAAATAGGAAATGGGTTACACCTGGACCGTGTGTAACTATATAAGATAGGGAATGTTTCCATAAGGAAACACTGGTTTGCAAGCTAATGGAAATGAAGTATTTTTGAACCTCCTGCACTGAGGTAAACTGGCACATCTCAGCTGAAAGCAGTGGGGATCTGGCCCACGTTCCCTATTATTCTTTAGGATTTATAGTATGCTAATAAAATAAACAATCTGACAGGTGTATCATGTTTTGGACATGTGGGACAGGGAAAAGTTCGTTCATTTTCCTGTTTGTATCCAATATTGGTGGTGAGCAGTTATCCAGTTTCAAAAATGTCATTTATATCTCAAAAAGATGCAGATATGTGTTTTACTTGCATTTTTATGACAACTATGGTGAATATAATAACATGAGTAATTGGTCTTTGCATTTGGATTTAGCTACAGAAACTCTAAATGCCTGTAAATCGAAGAAAACAAATAATTCTGGGAGCATAGAGCCAAGACAACCTGATTTCCTGGGTTATTATATCAGAGAGACAGCAGCCATCCTACTGCATGCGGAGAGGCTGAGCTACACAGTGTGATGTTACTCCTACTCCCACATCCTGATGACACACAGCATGGACCAGTCAGTTGCTCCACATCCTTCCCCAGAAAGTGAGCCAGAGTGTGGGAGGTGGGTGAGAAGTTCACCACAACAGGATGGGCAAGAATCAGTACCACAGCTTGAACAGGTTTGGTCCAGCAGGAGGATCTGGGTGTGTCTGTAGAAACTTGCCTAGAGACTTTAATATGCTTAAAATACAAATGCAAGGAAAAATAATTCTTGCTCTAGTCCCCAAGATTTGCATTACATGAATGTCAGTACTACATCAGAAAAATTCAAACTTGCTCTAGTTCTGGAAGTGTCTGTATCTCTGAAGAAACAAATGGAGAGAAACTAAGAATTAGTCTATTTGTTAAGAATAGATCTAGAGGTGTATTTTAGCCAGGAAATCACAGTTCTTATATTACTTCAGGTCCATTGAAGATAATGTCTAATTGGAAGTAATTCTCTAGGAAAATTCTGCACTTCAGAGAGATTCCTGGAGATGGGCAGCTCCAAAGCACCATTTTTCAATTGTACTCTTCTGGTTTGCAGAAGTAACCTGCTTGAGATACTGGTTTCTGTTTAATTCAGGCAATTGCTGAAAACCCTGAAGATGTGGATTTGAGGAATTTGAAGAATCTGCATTTGAAGAATTGCTGTCACTGATAATATCATTCTGCCTAAAACTTACATAGGAGCTTACAGCCCAAACGAGATTATATAATTTCTTTGTGTAATGTTTCAGATAACATCTGGTCCTCAGAAGAAGAGAAACACTGTGTTCTATGCACAGTCTAGGCTACACAATCTTCCCAGTGGAAGTGCAGAGAAAGCTTCAAAAAGCAAGGTCTGTTGTGCAACTCCTTTAAAAAAAATTGGGCTTGAAAAGTGTCTTGAATATGGCAAAATTCTTCATCTGAAGTGGGTCATTGAAAGAGCCATCAGACCAGATGGAATTCTGGATCTGTTTGTTGGATGCTGGTGAAGATGGTTATCTAGATCATGCTAACAAACACAGGCTGTGTATTGTAGTAGAATTATGTTTAAATTGCAAAGCAGTTTAACACACAGGTACTGTGAATTTAACAGAGATTTTTATCCACATTCCACTAAGTGACACCTGGGAAGTAACAGTGCCTGGCATTTGAAGATTAAGTGAAGGTACAGGTGCATTAATATCTTTAAACTGAAATTAATAATAATGATATTCTGCCCCGGCAGTTTACTGCTAGGTTGAAGGCAAAAGTGCAACAAGAATTCTTAAAAAAAAAAACGAAACAACAAAAAACCCTGATAATATTTTATAACTGAGGTGGAAATTCCAATGAAAAATGTAAAAAAAAGTACAGAAAAATAATGTGAAACAAAAGTGAAAATGATAGAAGATACTTCTATGAAAAAATGAGAATTCTGAGAATAAGGATAGGAATAAAATGGAAATTAACAACCTGAGGAAAAAACCAAGCTGCAGTACTTTTGGTAAAGGAATTCCTATCATCCCAGGATATAAAAAACATGGCTTAAGAGGGTCTCTCTGATAGTCTCCACACAAAAACTATTTTCATTGGGAACTTTCATTTTGGCAACAGCAGTCTGTTGAAAGTACAAGGATTTGCCTTGGTAGTCCACAGGCTCCTCTGCCTGACAGACTGACAGCTCCAAAGAGGAGGATGGGATTGTGTTTATAATGGGACATAGCAGAATGCAGCTCTATCCAAAAATGTTATGGATTTACATACATTTAATATCCACATTCCATTAAGTGACATCTAAAACCCAGGGAGAAACTTTACTTAAAAAGAAAAGAGACACTGGATGATTCAGAGACTTAGTAATGGAATACAGAGCCATTCACCTCTAGGTCAACTGTCTGAGTTCAGCTCGAGTTATTATTGACCAAACATTTATACTAACTGCAGGCTGTGTGAAATATCAATGGCTTTATGGCTCTGCTAGATATATTATTTGTTCATGTCTGAGGTGTCCATATGGCAAAAATCACCTCAGACTCCCTTTATAGTCGGGGAAAACCAGGTACTTTTAAGGCATAAATCATCTGGAAGATGTCTTCTTTAGGATGAGATTAATTGCACCCTAGAAGTATCTATTTCTATCTGTTGACTAAAAAAAGAGCACAGGGTGACTTGCTTCTATGTAGATGTTTATACTGCAGGAGTCTAAATTTGGATAAGATGAATACCATACTAAGTGATTCCTCTCTAGTCACCCAGAGGGCTGCGGTAGGTCTACAACTGAGTGTGGGTATCAGAGATCCACTTGCAGAGAAATGCTAGCTCACATCTGCCCTTGGCCACCTGAATCTCACCTTTATTATGTCTCAGTGTCCTCTGGCAAATAATCAGCAGCCTTTCTTACTCCTTATGGGAGAGAAGAACCAACCTAGGGGAAGGTGCATCTTGATATTGCCCTAACAATGCCCTTTTCCCTAGTACCTGTCAGCAAAATGTGTTAGTGATAGTGTGGGTGGTCTCCTGAAAGGCAGTAGGCTGGGATATGTGTCTTTCCCTGTGCTTAAGAACCCGTGTATAGTCAGGGGTTCTCTGATGCTCTACCAAACTCTCCTGCCTGGCAAATGTCAAAATATGTTAAGTTGGCACTTTCAGTTTTAATCTGTGAATGGGTAAATTACTTCCTCTTGCATCTTTTTTTCAAGCCTTTGTTGAGTGACTGAAATAAGAGCAGATTGTGCAAGCCTCTGCCAAGAGATTGAATAATATTAGTACTAAATAACAACATTAGCTTCATTCTCAAGGAAGTGCTTGCAGTTAAGACAGGCAGGTTACGACAGCATGCAGAACATGACGTATGAATTAGTCATCCTTCTCTGCTCCTGAAACATTGGCTCTGTTGTAGGTGATAATGAAACCACAGGAAAATCTTCTGAAGGTAAGGTGTATGTTTATTTGTTTTAGAGTCTTTGATGGTATTTTGACTGCTATATGATCTATACTGGCTTGTGAGATGTTGAACACAGCCTGCTTCTGAAAGTCCTGGTTCATGCCTGGCAGATGCTTTCTTCAGTAATACCATGATGTCTTGCCTTTTACGTAGCAAAGTCTTTGTCCTCTTCTTTTTGCATCAACTGGCATGTGCAGAAAACTGGACAAACAGCTTTTGGCATGTGCTCAATCATAAAGCCACTTCTAGTGAGATTGCCGCAAAAAGGCTGATCAAGTGTGCCTTTGTGTTGGATGGAGAATGACTTCTAGGTGTAAACTAAGACACTCCCACATTTCTGAACTGTTTTGTCCCTCCCATGAATAATTTAAACTGTTTGTGATGCATTGAAGCATATGCAGCTTCTCAAGTACCTTTGACAATTATGGTAGATCTTTGTATTCTAGAGCAGAGATCCTGTTTATGTTAACAGCTTTGCTTTCTTGTTGTAAGATCTTTCTGTTCTGTCACATTCATCTTTCATCTCCGTCTTAAAGCCTATAAGCATGAGATGAAATAATGGAAGCAAGCATCCCTTCACCCAGTTAAATTGATATTATTTACTAATTACAGATATCTGTCTCTTCCTCCATCTCAAGAAAATCCACTAATGCTTTTGTAGGGCAATGCGGTTAGAGCTGTAGAGACCATACGTAGCAGCCTTCTGACCAAAACCTTTGGACATTGTGGTTCTGTCATACTTGTTAGAAGTTAATGTGAATCACACAATAAGGCCAGAGAAATGAAGTCAGAGGAAGGTGTATATGAAAATAACAAATTTGGCTTCATTCACAGGTACAACTCTTGCTCTTTTGACTATGTTGCTTGAACAGCCCTTGGGTCTTCCCTCACCTACTCAGTGCAGCTGTCATGGCATGGCTCCGTTCAGGCTGCTTGGAACTGCAGTTGAGGACATTGTTCAAATCTGGAGCAATTTCAGTGACTATTTCTGTGTTACCTGGATTCCAGTTTGCTGTAGATATGGCTAGTGCTCACTATGTGCTCTTGCAGTGTGGATTTTGTTTTAACTAAATAGGCGGAGTCCATACTGTGTTCAGTTCAGCCTTACAGCACTGCTACAGCAATACTAGAGTATCCTGACTGTCTATTGCACACATACAACAAAATGTTTACTACATCATATTTCAAATTAAGTGACCCTATATTATCTTAGGCTTTTCATAGTGGACATGCTTGTTATTTAAGTTTAACTGATAAAACTGCTGTCTCTAGTTTAAGCTGCTATAGGTAGAGACACAACAGATGTCTTGGTCTATCAGTTCCAGGATATACTTATAGGGACAGCATTTAGGGTACATGGAAGAGGTCATATTTTGACTATTGAGTGAGTTTAGACAACCAGTCTAAGCTAAAGTCTTAACTTTAAGGTGGCTAATGTAGTTTAGATGACTTCATACATAACCTCTAATGAGGCAAGCCTTCCAGTGAACTGAAGAAGAATATAAAGCTCTCAACTCAGTCTCTTGAGCAGAGCAACAGCAAATATGGTAAGCAAAATAGATGCAAACCAAATACATCTTATGAGTCAAGCTAAATGTTTTCCTTTTCCAATACAAACAAAATGATGAGGCACTGAAGCTATATTTGGTGGTGATTTTAGTAAAACATCTGTCAGACTTTCTTATAGCAAAAGTTGTACTCTGCTAAAAGTTTTATGAAAAGATCTTCACTAAAGTTACTGATAAACAGAAATGCTTTGTATTGTAAAGGAGTCTGTGGAATCAGGAAGAGGAGTGAAGAGCTGATTAAGAATGGTGAGAAATGAGATTCAGTTTGTCAGGCTCTGAGTGAATCTCACTTAACATAAGTTGTTATATTTTGATGCTTATATTTCTTGATTTCCTACTTTCTTTTCTACACCCTGTTCCAGCCCACCTCCTGACCAGTACCTGTTTTTTAAAAATAAGTACAGTGCTATTATATCAGACAGATAGGTGTTGGGTCCCTCTATCAGAGCTCCTGTGTCCTGCATCCTGTAGGAACAGATCTAATCAAAAAAGATTTCTGGATTGGAAGGCATTTCTAAAGGAGTGAAATGATCAGGAGGATGAAGGGAATGAGTGCTGAGACAGAATGGGAATTTTATTCTGCAACTTGTTTTCCAGCAAGACTGAAATCCATTGCAGTTAATGAGATCAAAGAGATGTTTGCAAATACTTTCCTTTCTGTGAAACCTTGAAAAAATTTCAAATTATTAAGAATGATTGTAAGAAAACTGAAGCTTAATTTTAGTAACTGTACTTCAGTTTGCACTCTTCTTCCTTTTTTTTAGTAGTGTGATTTTTTTTCTTATGATTGCTCCTTTATTGATTTCCCTTAGCTTTACTAGCGTGGCAAATCTGAGTCTTCTGGTCCAAATGACCTATATCCATTTGCCATCAATACTGTTCCAACTCCAGGCTTCCTGACACCATTTTAATATGAATTCCAGACATTAGCACAGCACTGCAACATTGATCTGACTGATGCATATTAATACACAATGTGAACACACACAGATGTTGACCAATCTTTTCTTTAAACCCTCAAATATTTTTCTTGTCAAGATAAAATATTGAAATGTAAAGTGTATTTTCCAGAAGAGTGGGTACATTTAGTAAAATCACCATTTATTTAAAAAAAAAATTAAATCCTGTTTGGGAAAGTAGTTAGGCACATACTTCAGTTATGTTGACTGAAATTTAAAGCCATACCACCACATGTCTAGTGGAGCTCTTTCTTGCTAAATTCCTACCCACCTGAAACAGTTAATCCCAGTACACTGAGCCTCTGTGGTCCTTAACATTTTTGTCTCAGTGCATAGCTATGTTCTTTATTCCCTTGACATCTTGCTACTCTTCTTAATCTCAAGCTCCCTGTCTGCTTCTCCTTCCCAGATATGGGGATGTACAATTCAGCTGTTCCAAGTCAACAGGAGAAGTGATATCTGACATTTCCTTTAATTTCAGCTCTCAGCAACTTAGACATGAGCCTTTCCAAGATGTGGGCTGAATGAATCTTGCTTTCTATGGAATATTCACATCTCTTTGCCTCCCAAAGCGTTGTTTGTGTCAATTTGAGATTTTTTCCCCCACTTTGTTTTGGTTTTTCTTTCTCTCCCTCCTATGAATGACACAAAAGCATTCCTTTATCAGCATTGTCTTCTTGACTAACAACAATGTTGTCAAAGTAATCATTTGGCTTTACCTGACCTGGTGGACCTACATAACAAGCACATTCAGCAAATAGTGGGTCTCATACAGCACTGTTAAAAGACACAGTGTCTTTATAATGGCAACTAAAACTCACAAGTTGTAGGGATATTGTTCATATAATCACCTATTTTTTAATAAGTCCTGAAATCAATATTCATCTGGAGTAATACCAGTTCAGATGTACCAACTGTGGGCATATTTCATGTCTATATTATACTGTAACTTAAATGGGACAGAAACTTCAACTATACAGTAGGAATGCATTCAAGAAGTGCCTTATATATGCTAATTGTTAGATCTCCTTTGGACTGAGCAACATTTCACAGATCTGATCTTGCATCCTTTTCTCAAAGATATGTGAAAATCTGTCTGGTCACATTGGTGTGTGTCAGAGATTTTGTGGAAACATGGGGAGGAGGATAACAAGCATGGAGACGTTGCAGCTTTGGTCATTATTGTTTGTTCCAGTGGACCACACTGGTCTTACAAGTAGTATAAGAATGGAATTACTATTTACAGTGAAATATTTACTGACTGAATTTCTACTCAGAAAATTAAGCCTAACTTAATCAGGGCCTCTGGCGCTCCCAGAAAAATATTCATAGGATCATAGAATGGTCTGGGTTGGCAGGGACCCTCAAAGGTCATCTAATCCAATGAGAAGTGGCACCTGCAATCAGGTCAGGCTGCTTAGAATCCCATCCAACCCAAAAGTTCTTCAGGGAACGTTCCTCTACATGATCAAGAATTCCTTTTGTTTCCCTGCATGAAACATGATCTTTTGTCACACTTCATCAGCATAGCAATTCTGGTCAGAAAGCAAATAAGAGATAGAACAATACATAGCCAGAAAAAGTTAGAATTTCCTCAGTATATGACTACTTGTGGCTACATATTTTGCCAATAGCTCCACAGACAAAATTTCCATTTTCTTTTAATGACAGAGCAGTTGTATTCAACATTTTCAGCATACAGCCATTGGTTTCCTTTTTCATTGCTGGTTGTTCCTAATGAGGAGGTAGGTTACTATACAGGGCTACCTGTGTGGCCTCTTGAGGTACTAGGCACTATTTTTTTCATCCTTTGCTGATGAAAAGTCTTTCAACATTTCTGATAATTTGAGGAAATGTTCTTCCTTATACTTTCTGCGCTTAAGTAAGACCTCCATTTTATTTTTTTTTCTATCAAGCTGATTGTACAAGTTCTCCAAGTTGCGCTTTTTATCTTCAGTTTCCATCTCTTGTTTATAGTGTCTGATACCGTACTTAATAAAATTCTGACATAGTCCTAAACATTTAATTGTGCAATAGTTTTAGGGAGAACTGTAGAGGTGGCTTGGTTTAGTTTTGAACTGCCTCTTCCAGAGGCCTGTGTGTTGTGTACACCTAGGTGTATATATAAACCATACTTTGCATGTTTTCTGCTTGGAACTGGAGAACAGCTCCTCAAGAGCTGTTGGAAGAAGGTAATAATGGCATAAAATTGTGTTAAAACCATGGACTGTTGCATCAAGATTCAGGAAACACCAGTTGTTTTGATCAAAACGACATGGATATCTGGCCATTAGTTTCTCTATATTTATTAGAGGGGGAGAACCCACACAGGATAAATATGTATTAAGTGAGAGATAGCTTGAAATGCAGCATCACTCAGGTAGAGAAGGCAGTTCCTGAGGGATGGAAAGTCAGTGGAGGATGCCCTGACTGCAATAGCAAAAGGAAAGACAATGATCCAGAAGAGCATTTCTGGAACACATGGCCAACAGGCTAGAGGGTAGTCATGGGTGAGGATTGTAGAAGAACTAGGGTAAATCTGGAGATAGCAATAGGTTTTTCTGAAGAAAACTAAAAAGTCAAAGATGACACCAAAAGGCTAGGCATGAAGAAGCATGGAAGCCATGAGCAGGAAGCCAAGAGCATAGAACAGCCATGAGTAAGGATCAAGTCACAGATTTTCTTGGTAAACAAAGAAAGAGTAGCAAATATGGCATATAAAGGTGAGTAACTGAGACTCCCTTGGTAATGAAAAGATGGTTGAAGTCATCAGAGTGGTGGGTGAGATTAGACATGAACACTAAATGGAAAAGTAGAAGGAAGAATACTGAAAAGAACAAAGAATTTAAAAAAGAAAAAAACCCCAAATTTTAGAAATTATAAATGGAGATTGTAAACTGCATTTTATTGACCTCTGCCTCTGAAGGGGAGTGCTAAACCACAGCAGTCAGAGAAAAGTCAGAATGAATGAGATGAGAGGACCTATTCTGATTCTTTGGAGATTACTATTCTGCATGGGAATGTACAAAGGCAAAGGAAGTAATGGGTAAACCACTGAAGCACAAATGAGACTGCTCTTTCC
>NW_005054302.1:2775401-2800397 GCF_000277835.1 Geospiza fortis | reverse complement strand
AGAACGCGAAAGAATGAAAATAAATTGCCCAAACAAGAATTTTTGCAAGTTCACAGGATATTTTCAGACTATAAGCCCTGGGCTAAAAATTTTGGATAAAAGGGAATGTATTGTACTTCTGACTTCTCTTAAATTAATGAAGAGGAAGATATGATATATCTTGTAGAATGTAGATCCTGGATTATGCTATCATTTATTTTCAGTTGTTCCACCTCAAGATTATTTATCTAGTTATCTATATTATTTATCTATTATCTAATTTCCTCAGGGTTGTCTACTTTAAATTCAGCTGTTATTAGGGTTCACTGCTCTGACTGATCAGAAAAGCTAGCAGACAATTCACACTCAGAACACTTTACATATCCACAGCTGAAAATTAACTAGGAAAACTAGGACCTATTTATAGTGGAATTTTCAAACTTCTGCTTTTGCATTTGAATTTCCTAATTCATGGTATAACTATGGTTTATCACTTTGGTCTGTACAGTGAGAAGTAGCAACGCCCATTCTCTGTGGTCTGGTGACACCCCAATACTACACACCAGGACACACTATAAGCAGGACTATCTTGGTCCTGCTTATCAAACCCTAAAGCTGAGAGAGGCCAGGGATGGATGCAAATAATATCTGCTGCTCTCCACAACCATGTGTCACAGGTCACCTTTTAGCCCTGTACACTGGCATTGGCCATAAAGCAGCAACTGAACACCGTACATTTGTTCTAAGAATGTCCTAAAAAATACTTTGCCTTTTAAAATTCCAAGTTCAGTATAAAATTCATCTCAATTGCAAGAGGAGAAAAAGCTATTGGTGGTGGGGGTTGCAATTTTTGGATGTTGTAAAAACTGGGATGTTGGTTTTGGAAAGAGAGAGAGAAGTTTTCACAATAGAAACATGGCATTTAACCTGGTTAGTCAATGAGAGAAGATAAAAACCCCTCAAAGGAAACATGCAAATAAAGGAAACCTCTCTAAATCATTTAAGGTTTCACAGACAAAAAAAAAGGATAGTTGCATGGGAAGTGACAGTACAAAAATGAAATATTTCCATATTCTGTATTTGAAACCTTGGTAGAGTTGCTGTTGTTTGCAGCATGTGTGCATGCCAAGGAACAGGCCTTGCAAGCTGCAGCAGGACATAGCTACATATCCTGACTTTCTTCTTTGAGGCAGTCCAAGTCACAGAAGGTGGCCTGAAATGGACCTAGCTGCTCCCTGCATGCTCTTACCAGAGGTATCGGGGGAGTTACAACGGGTCCCCTGGGCAGATGGAGAAACACACATATGCTTCCTACGATCTCTGGAAACAACCCTGAAGAATCCACCTATGGAAATGGTCTCTTAGCGGAAACAATTCATCAGTACTGCCAGCTCAGGACTGTGCCTAGCCACACTTTCCAGATCGCAGTTAATAAGATGTAGACAGCCTTCAGCAGCCAAGGAGACACTTCGGAGATAAACATATCCAAACAAACACACTTAAATTTCTTTAGAATAAAAAATACTACAGAGGACAAGTTTAGCATCTTAGATGATTATCAAGCAAGAGCTAATTCTTTCACCAAAACAGCTAAATAAAGGCTTCAGTATGTGCAGTGTTGATGATTCAGTGAGACTGAGCCTTTGAAGTCTGTCACCAACTTTGAATCCTGACAAGTCTGTTTCTGTCCATGTCACTGCCACCCACATGTGTCTAAGCGTCTGTCTGTGTCTGTGGTTTTGCTTTAAATTGTCAGTTTTCCTCAAGGCAATCAATGCATCATTGTCAGGTCTCTGCAGTGAGCAGCATGGGGAGCTATGAATAGCCATTCCCTGGGGAGCTGCACACTGAGTGTCACTGAAGAGAGCAGGGACATCTGGATCCTTGCACTGCATATATGGAAAGGGATTTGCAGGAGAGGAAACTAAATTACTGAAGCAACATGCAAGGCACTTGGGCTGTGTTTGTGTCTTCAGTCACCGCATTTCAGCTTTGCTCCACCGTAGAGAAAAGCCTGAACATGCCAGTAGGAATAATAGCTGATCATTGGTATCAGTAACTAAAATCATGTATTCTGTCATCTTTTTCGCACAGGCCTTCAGGTAAGGCAAATATATCCATTTTGGAGTAAAAATAATGGAGCTTTTTGTTTTGGCATTTACATACAGCATCTTCCAGTATTTTTAAAGATAAAATAATAATTGTATGAAACATAAAATAAACATATTCAAGTAGTTCCATGCTGATATATCAAGCACAATTTTAACTCTCAAGAGACCTGAGAAACATTTATGAAGACAGTAATACATTTAAATGCTAATGTTCAGATATGATACCAGTTAATATTTTTCTTGTCACAAGATAGAGGTTTATTTGCCATTTTGTTGCAATTTCAATTTGCTAGAGCCATGAAATACTATCTGCATGGAAATCTTATCCTATTGCACTTAGTAAAGTTAATGAAGTAACAAACTCATTTAAGAGGGTGCAAAAGGCCACCCTTTAGCCTGATTGAGTGTGAGAAACCAAAATACACTTCCAGAATACTGAGTAGGTATGGTACAGGGTGGTTTTTAGGCCAATCAACATTGTTGTTTCATTAGCATATGTATTTCAGTTACCTGATGAACTTACATTTAAGCACTTGATTCTGCAAATAGTTTTGCCCTCTGCAGGCTTTCAAGGGCCTGTGTCTTTCCCTGTAGGGGTAGGACGGAGAGCCCAGAACAGAACTGTGATTTAAGTGTTGAAACTGGCGCTCACCTCCACTCAGCCTAACCAGCGCTCTCACAGTAATATATAGAGTGGAAGCTCCCGGACAGCAGATGACAATGTTGGTCTCAAAGGAGAGTCTGGTGCTACAAAAGATTCTTATGAGAGTATCTCTGAGACTTAGCTTAGACAGATGGGTGATAAAACAGTCCTCATAAATTAGGGGTGACATGTTCTTCATATTCCATTCTATTGCAGTACCTAATGTTTGTTGACTACTGGGTCTAGCCAGATGTTTTCTTGACTGTTGCTGGCCTACTTCAACTTATCCCAGGTAAAATGCTCTTCCCTTGAGGAATTTCAGCTCACTCACAAGGAACTGAAAACTAGGGACAAAAGCAGGTCACACTTCACTTGTGAAGGTTATAAAAGTAGGGTCCTTTATTTAGAAATCATAGGCACAATAGTCACCTAAATGTAAAGGTAAGATTCATGTCACTGGTGTGGCTGGATAACATGAAAGGATCAGTTTTTCTGTCATGAGAATTGCACCATTTTAATTCTTTTTCACTTGGTTTAAAAAAATATTTTAGCTCCTTAAAAATGTAAGAACATGCAAACGTTGAGGTAATGGAATAAATTAGTTTTAGATGCTACTGCAGTATTATGTAAAAGGTCACCTTTTATTACAGCAAAAACTGAAGAAGGCAACCTGACTCCTTAAAGAAAATTTGAAAAAACCCTTCATGGTCTAAGACACTGTCCTACATGAAGTATTTTTGTTTTCAATTGGACATTCATGAATAGGAACATCAGAATGTGAGTGAGATCTTTGTTTCTTAAGTGTTCATCTGCTCCTGCCACTTTATGCACTCTCATAAAAAAGCTTACATTAAGCCCCCATGGAAGCTATTCATACATTTTTACTTGGCTAAGAATCATATTCCGTCTTGGTTTTCTTACTGCAAATCCACCTCAGGTTTCCTATAAACAGGCTCAGTGGCTTGGAAAAGCAAGCACTGGCATACTTCTTATCCTTTGAAAAGCATTTTGTTCAGTCATCCCTAGCCACACTTATGTTAAGGTGTTGCTTAACCATTGCTCTTTTTAAAGCAATTTGTAGTGTACAATAGTAAATGATGGTGTCACTAGCAGAAAACACCAGAACAGGGAGCCCTCAGGGTCTGTGGGTGTGTGCAGGTGGGTGTCACCAGTGGTCTCTTCCCTGGACAGAGCAGTCCCATAAGCTGTGGTGGTGTGAGCCACTGATTCAGCAGGTTTTCATACGAATTTTGGGCTTGATGGGTGAAACATTAGCCATTAGCCTTAGCATGAATGACTTCTAGGGAGAGAAAGAGAGGAGGGTAATGGAAAACGCAACTTAAGAGAAAATGCAGCTTATGGCAGTGTCTCCATACTCACCTGTGTCCCAGCTGCTTTGCCTGGCCCATGGTGGCAAATGATGGTTACATGCCAGCTTAAATTCCTCTTAGATGGTGCTGTCATGGACTCCAGGTGTCCATGAGCAGCCATGAGGCTGCTCAGATGATGGCATCCCTGGCAGTGTGGACCAGCTCATGCTTTTTCAGCGTCATGGTATTTAGCAGTTCCTGACCAGATTTGGTTGAGGGAGCTCAACCTCATCCTCATATTCATTCAAGGACGTATCAGCAGAGTGATGCAAAGCAGACAGATGCTCCAAAGTACAGAATGAGATCACAGTAACCACTGCAGAAACAAAGGTTCATTGACTACTTTGCTAGTCCTTAAGTTTTAGATCCCTGATGAAGCACTCACTAGAAGGCCGAATGCTCCATATAGGAAAAGGAGCGAGCCCAGTGCCTAAGGCAGCTACCTCAGGAAACAGCTCTGCAAGTAAAACTCAGAGCCCTTCTCTAATGGAGATTTTTCAATATTTCCTGAAGACTTATCTACATAATGAGTCGATAGTGCCCATTCCCACTCTAGTTATTGTTGGACAAAAATTGTCCTTAGAGTCCTCAGAGATGTGTATTTCCACTTTAAAATATAATATTACCACATTAAAAGACTGAGAAATGTGTACTCATTGTAAATTATATGTTTTATTATTGAGTAATATCTCTTTTTACCTGTAAGAAGAAATTATTCAGAAAAAAAGTAAATTTTATGCCTATCTGGAAAGATGATATCTCATTTAGTTATAAGCCTACAGATTATCAACATTTAAAAAAACCTCTACAAACAAAATATGGCTTCTTTAGCTTCCCTGAGCTGAATAAGGTGCAAGTACTTGGAAACATCATAAATCCCTCAAAGTCAATGCTCATGAAATGCCTCCTGGTTGTGAGGACTGAGGTATAAAGCAGAGTCTGAGATAATAACCAAGACAGTGAATATAATATAGATGGTGGCAGAATGTCTCTCAGTCAGGATCTTCCCATTTAGTCAGGATGGAGAACCAGGGAAGTCCACAGTGTTCTGCTTGCCGTGCACCTACTCTTCAGTTTTTGTCACAGCATGAATGAAGAAAAACTGTTTTGAACATGTGCCTGGTGCTTTGCAAGCCAGAGACAGACCATGGAAGTGGCAATGAGCCAGCTTCTCTAGTTCAGTATCACATGCACATTCACCTGTAATGGGAAACCCAGAAATTCCACTTTAGAGTTGTACTTATTTATTCTCTCATAAGTGTTCCTTATTCTTATGCTTTTTTTTTTCTCCCTGAGAGAACTTCCAGGAGAAGTCATAGTGTTGAATGCATTTTGCCCCAAAATCACCTCATCTAGAAGGGTTTGCAATCTTTTGCACAGCACTCAGTTTAAACAGCGCTTATGTAAGGGCAGATAAATTTTCAGTGCTCGTGTAGGAGCTAGCAAGGATGGACACTCTACCCCCTCTCTGGGAAACCTATGCCTCTGCCTTTTCACAATGAAAACTTTTCTCCTTAAATTCCAGCTGAAACTCTCATGTTACAACTCATGTCCATGGTGTCTCTTCTTCCCACCATGCACTATTTTGAAGAACCTGTCTCCATCACCCTGCTAACCTCCCTGTAGACACTGGGAAGATGCTGTTCTGCTGAAGCCATCTCTGCTCTAGGCTGAAAAATCTCAGCTCCTTTATCCTCTCCTCTCCTCAAGAAGCTCAGGGTGGAGGAAAGGAGAAGGAGTGGGAAGGAAATGGTTGGTCCATACTATGGGGCCATTGTGCTGTTGGGGTCTCTCCTTGTTTAGCCCCGAAGCAGAAGAGAGTAAGCTGTGCTTAATGGCACGGCAAAAATTACATTTTAAACCAACAAACAACTTCTTGGAGTAGAACTTCACAAAGTAGAAGACCTACACTAAAGCAACCTCTATCAAGGAGTTGAAGGGAGATTTATAGTCACTTCATGCTTCTGTAAAATTATTTTAATAAACCTGGAAGTTTATCAAGCATTTAGGAAAGTTAGGAAAAAAAAAATGGTTCAGTGCAACAAAGCTGTTCTGCTGCAGCTAAAAATATAATTTTAAATGAATGCTGCATTTTTTAAATTAAGAAATTGGACAAAGTCCTACAGAACCCTGTTTCAGGTTTGGCATTAAGCCTCCAAAAATACTATTATGGTCAGTCTCTGCTACTGAAACATTTATTATGGCTGGATGTAGGTAGGCTTGGTCAATATGAAAGATGCTTCTAATCTCCTTTGCTCTTGATGAGTAAGTTTTTCACCATGTTCCAATTCAGTAGTCTGTCTCACTGCAGAACAAGCTCCCCACCCCCACCCCATCAGATTTTATTACTTAACTCACAGATTTGTATGAAGGCTATTTTTGTTCCTAGCAGGGTGCAAGGAATTTTTTTTTAGATAATTACTATGCTGGTGTTGCTTGTCTGCATTTTATTTGGGATATGTTTAAATTTATAAGTTGATAAAAGTGAGTTTTCTGTTTGATCATTAAATGGTATGAAAATTGGTGAAGTAAGACCACAAAAAATAAAAGGTAACATAAACATCTGATACTGTTGGAAAAAAAATTCCTTCAGAAAAGTAAGAGTAAAAGAATATCTTATAATTATTTCCTCTATGGGACTGGAGACTGAAATAGATCCTATAACCTCTTGTCATTATTTAGTCAAGGTTCTAATTACTGTGTGCCATGTTGATCTATTATGCACTGTGGCGGAGCTTGTAGCTTGTATTAAGAAGTCTAGCTTTCCTTAATTGAAGAGAAGTACCTTAGGCTTAAAGTGTTAGCTGCTGCTTCATGAATGAAACCTTGTATAGTCATTTACTGCATACCTCATTGCCTTGCCCCAAAGAAATTAGTCAACTCATATTTTGAGATGTTGCTGAGTACAGTGGCTATACCTCTAGGTTTTGAGAAACAGACACAAATTAAGCAAAAAATATAGTATCTCCTCTAACATTCCTGAGGGCTTTCTCCTTGTTTATGACACACACACAAAAAATCCGCATATTCAAGTCTTTTTTTTCTCTTGTGCTATTTTCTGCTTGATTTTTGAGGGTAAGAAGAGGAACTAACTATATGCCTATTGTTGCTCTAATGGCTTTCCGTATTCTGGTCCTTTTTTAATCATGTTATACTGCAAGATATTTGGAGCAGGAAATTATGATAAATTTCAACAGTGCGCCTAACAAAGACACTGCTTCTTGAGGGAACAGCTGGGCATTGCTGCAAGCCTAATACAAAGAATATTCATGCACTCATATTAATTAAAATAAAAATAAATAACTACTACACTTCAAAACTTGCTTTAACATATCTTCCAGAATTACCCTCTTAAAAATTATTGGAAAAAAAGTATCAAGAAAGGTAATGGTCTATTTAATATGAAAAAATACTTACACTGAACTTTCTAATCACTGTAGATAATGTAATTCCCTCTCTTCTAGCCCCTGTCTTTGCATGTGTGTGAAGGGAGACTCATTTCTCAAAGAATAAATTTACCACATCTTAGCATCTGTTTCTGTAGCAACAGCTAAAAGTACAACTCCAACATAAACACAGTGTACACAAACCAAAGTGTTTATCTTTACTTTAGAAGGATGTTTGCTAATCCTTGTGAGAATACAGAGATAATATAAAAAAATCATGTGCTGTAAAGCTCTGACAAGGGGAACACCACCTACTCTTTAAAAATTGAATTGCTCTTGGTTCCAAATGATCTTTATGAAAGCACAGTAATTATTAACATGGCACCTGTGTCTGTGTCTGAGTGAAAGGTAGCTTCTCTGAGATGTGTTTTGAGTGCCAAAAAAAGGTGCATATAAACCCAGACATTTATTTTTTTTTCTTCCAACTTTCAGGCTCATGCAGCACATTATTTTGATTAGTCAGCTCATGTGGTTGAGGGTAATTTTTGAGTTTGATCTTTCCAGCTTTTCTTTTCCAATTAAAGCAGGCCCATTGAAACTGCCTTTATAGCTATTTCAAAGTTTCATGAATAGGTGCACACGTGTACATGAACCCAGGTCCACATGCAGTCCTCCATGACTTCAGGAGCTCTTGGATAGCAAATATCACTGATCTTCCCACGCTGTTAATCTTTAAGTATCAAAGTTTCTTCAGGAACCTCCATGTATTATTGTTGAAATTTCATGTATTTACTGATACACAATGATTTTTACGAGCCTTTGTGGTCAATTTTATATTTCGTTCTTGAATCCAGCATTTCTAAAGAGAATGAAAAAGTTTGACCAACTTTCCCAAAGCTGATCAAGACATCAATGTGTAAGAGCAGGCAAATTCAGATCATCCTTTCTTTCTTTGTCAGCCGAGATGGAAAGAGTTACTGAACAGCCTTGTGTTTTTCTAACAGGAAAAGAAGAAGGGACCTAAAAAAAATCTCTAAGTAACAGTGCAGGAGAGCATGGTGTTGACTTGTTATGCTTCTAAGCAATGTAATTTAATACATGAGGAAGACGCCCTTAGTCTGGTAGTGACCATCAATATTTCTGACACAAATACAGACTTTACACAACAGAACAGTTTGGTCCCAATTTTAGATTAAAAAAATATTATCAAATAAAAGAATGGACTTAACAATTACACAGCATCTAGAATCTTACATCAGAAATAGAAATAACCCAGATTCAGAAATAGTTTTCAGGCACATCAGTCAATCAAATAAGGGTGCTACTGAAAAAAGATCTAAACATCTGAGTCACAACAAAGACAACTATTTTCAGAGAGGGCTCTGCACATTCTGTTTGCAGCTGCAACCCAGCCTTAAAAAGAGAGGTCAGCTGGGTTTGGAGGGAATCCAGCATGAGGATCTGAATAAGCTCTGCAGCCTAACCCTCCAGCTGAATATGAGCAGCTCAAGTCAGATCAGGATTTTAGTCCATTGTAGACGTCAGGGGAGTTTTGAGGTGTCTTGACTGTACATCTGAGCCATAAATCAATTTCCATTTGGGTCAGCAGAGCGAAAACATGTGTCATTTGTTTTCTTGCTGCCACTCTCCAGAGCACTTCCAAAGAAGGGATATGGAGTAATGCTTAAGACTTAAATGGTATAAAAAGCAATATTTTTATTCATATGAGTTGTATAAACTATTGCTTAAAGGACTCTTAGGTGCATTTGGTATCTTGTGAGCACAGGTACTACAACATGAGAAGTCAGTGGGGGAAGAATCAGGGGGTCAGTTCTTCACCTGGTGTAAAATAATATACATACACTGACCTGCTGTGTTTCAGATCCACTGAAGAGTTGAATGGTAGTGTCAGAGATTAATTTAAAAAGAAAAAAAAACCCACAGAAATATAGAATCTGTGATTTAAAGGCTTAAATTTTGATGGGGATGGACACACAGATAACCTTGTGGAGGCACTTACTTCTTAGATGGACTGACCTTTTCAGCTGACATGAACAGAGCAGATCTCTCCCATGTTAAAACAGTGATAGCCCAATGGTGAGGTTTTCCCACAGAGAGAAAATGCAGAACGCTACAGGCTCTTTCATGCAGTGCAGTTTGGATAACAAGAAAGGTGGGATGCTGAAATTATTTTGATTTAAGCCAGAAGTGAGACACACAGTATTTAAAGGGAGAAGAAGTAAGTAAAGGGTCATATTAAAAAGGGAAAAGGCAAATTCTCCCTCTCCCATATTTGCAAACTGAGCTGAAAACTTTGGTAGCTGTCAGAGTTTCTGCAAATGCATCTGAAATACCATGGTGTATGATTTAATGACTCCTGGCTGTCATCTCAGCAGGGGTGTGTCTCCAGATAGGGCAGTGGGGACCAGCTTCCAGAAGCACATGACAGAAGGAACATGGCAGTAGGCTATAGTCAACTTCTGCTATAAATAAAGACACAGCCACCCTCTATAAGAGGGAATCTGCGGATCTGAGAAGTTGTGGACATGCTGAAGAACTTATTTCTTCCACAGTTTTTAGAGTGAGAAACAGCTGAATGGAGGGCTGTTTCATCTTACTGTTTGAATGACAACTTGTCGTACTCCTTTGAGCCCTTTGCATCTCACTTTGTTTATGAAGGCAAGCAGTTATGTCCCACATGGGTTTGCTGTGTGAAGAAATGTCTTTGTCTCAATTTAAGCACATCTTTTACACTCAGTTAAAAAAAAAACAACCATAAAACTCTACAGAGTTTGTAACCATACAGAAAGCTCTACTTTCTTTAATTCCTTGGCGATTCAATGGGCTTTCAAAGAACTTATTACATCTTCCTTCACCTGGCAAAACATTGTAAAGGAGATGTCTTCTCCCTGAAGAATGATTTCTGTTTGCCCAATAGGAATGGAGCACTGCTGTGGACCTGGGTGGCACATTATCACAGAGATGTTCTGATTCCCATGTGTGCCAGAAACTATTTTTATCAGGATGATTTGTGGCTCTTGCCTTTGCATAAAGACAGCTCATCTGATGCATTCTGGGGAATCTGGAGGAATTACCTCTGATCTTTCCATTATACATACATCCTACAGGTGTTCTTGAACTGCCACAGGCAAAGCTCTTACCCACAGACATGTAGCATTTTATAATTTGAAAGAGTGATGGGCGTACTTCTGCTGCATCCCATGGCATTCAAGGAATAATTCAGTTTTCCTGAGGCTAAGGGATGACCCAGGGTTCCCTGCTGGAGGAACTGGCTGTTGGGTCACAGATTTAGGATGGTTTAGTGTAGCTGACATCTCTGGTATGTAGGAAATACTGGAGAAGATATAGCTGCAATCCAAAAAAAGGGGGAGTCATAAAAAGGGGGACTCAGATCTAGGCATGGATCATGGAGGAGGAGATTTGCATGACAGTTTTAATGTGAAGATCATAAACTCCTAACTGGGTTAATAACACTGACTTTCCAACACTTATTAATTCAGACAAATATACTATCATAAACAAAGCCTGAGGACAGTCAGACACAGAACGTGGAGGTATGTACTTCTGAAAATGTAACTTTTTCCTAGAAAATAATCTACTTAACAGATCTTCCAAAAACGAGGAAGACAGGAAGAGGGTCACTGAAGAGGCAACGAATATGGTTATTGTCAAGGTAAAATATGTGTTAAATATGTTTCTGGACAAGCCAAGTGACCTTTGCCTGCTGGCAATTTTCTTCAGCAGAAACTTAAACTATATTTTAAATAGGAAACTAGATTGCCCCCCAAGGATGACAGAACTTTTCTTCCTATCTGAAGTGCTGTTACTTGGCACAGCAAGTTAAAATAATTTAAAAACAATAATAAATAATCTAGGTTTTTTTAAAATGAATGTGTTTTGTAGAGTTATTCAGAATGTATTTTCAAAATGTCTGTTGAATTTATCAGTGATAATGCTTTAATCCAGGGTTTTTTAAACATTAATTCAGCAAAATGCTATGAACATTGACAACACAAGTAGGGAAAAGTGAGGTTATACCCTTGTCTTTGTAAAATCAATAAAATGGATGAAATGAGAGCTACATCTAAAACACACTACCACTGGAGATGTCTATACTCAATACAGACATTCTCAAAAACTCATGTCTGTTTCTTCTGATGGGTACAATAGTAGTAGACATTTTTGGAAATCTAGTTCAATGCAGATGACATAGAGGGTTTTGAAGATTATACATTCCCATTGCTTCCTCTTCTGCAGGTGTCATTGAAGTCCTTACTTCCTTGAGTTTCATATGATCTTAGGTACATGACTTTTTACATGTCTTCTCCTTCATCCGGTTTAATTCTGTAGCCCTGATGGTTTCTGTGTGAAAGGTCTGATGCTCAGCTTACCTCCACACACTTCAGAAGTGTCACTTCATTTGCCCCAGTCTAAAGAAAATCTGATAGCCAAGGCCTGGGATGGGTGGGAGGGAGGGACTGGTGGCATTTCACAAAGATGTCCTTGATGACTTCAGAATGGCACAGGGTATGTGTGGCTCTTAACACACCTGACTAGTGGTACCAGTCTTTATCTCAGTGACTAGGAGTCTACAGGGCTGGGTAGGATCCACCCAAGTATACTGAAGGAGCTGGCAGAAGTGCTGGCCCAGCCACTTTCAAACAGTCACTAGCAGCTGTGGCTAATCAGGAAATGAATTGTCCATCTACATGAAAAGCCAGAAGGAGGATCCAGGGAACTACAGGCCTGTCATCCCGACCTTAGTGCCAGGACAGGTCATGGAGCAAGTCTTCTCAAGTGCCATTGTGTGGCACATGCAGGAACACCAACATATCAAGTTCAGACAGCAGAGGGGGGATTGTGAGGGGCAGGTCCTGCTTGACCAACCTGATCTCCTTCTGTGACAAGGTGACAAGCTCAGTGGATGCAGGAAAGGTTGTGTATGTTTTCTGCTTGGAGTATTGTAAAGCCTTTGACACTTTCTCCCACAGTGTCCTCCTGGAGAAACTGGCTACTCACAGCTTGGACAGATGTAGTCCTTACTCAGCAGAGTACTGCCTGGATGGCCAAGCCCAGAGAGTGCTTGTGAATGGAGCTACATCCAGCTGGGGGCTGGTCAAAGCTTGTGTTCCCCAGGGCTCAGTATTTGGGCCAGCCCTGACTAATACCTCAGTCAATGATCTGGACAAGGAGGGGATCAAGTGCACCCTCAGTCAGTTTGCTGATGACACAAAGTTGAGTGGGAATGTTGATCAGCTTGAGGGCAGGAAGGCTCTGCAGGGGAATCTGGACATGTGTATGAGATGAGCTGTGGGTCTCAGGAGCACAGGAAGAAATGGAGGCTGATTCCTGGGTTTGTTACCTCAGGGTCATTGCAGTGTTACTTTCTACCATAACTCCTGAGGCAGAGAGGTGGTTGGAGAAACCACAAAGATAACCTCTGAAAATTATTCTGAGTGAACTTCTTTACAGTTATGAATGAAATTAATTGCAGGCAAGGGAAAAGCATAATCCTCAAAGTTCCATGTCACATTTGGGCAAGGGAGGAATGAATTTAAATTATGATATTATAACCTAAGTAGATGACTGCTTTCAGCCATTTTTCTCTTAACTCTCATCTAAAAGTCAACCGGGTGTCACTTGGAAATTCTCTACAGATGTTTGCCAAACATAGCTCACATTTTCACACCAGATAGTGTTTTGTCCAGTACACATAAAATAAATTGATCCCTGCTTCAGCAAGTATCTGTATCTTGCAGAGAAAACCTTGCTTCTTTTGCCTATCATGCAGCCACAGTGCATTGGAAACAGATGGACTTTGCATTTATTTATACCTTTTCAGCTGAAGACTTTAAATCATTCTGAACATATTAACTATATCTGAGGCAATTAGTCTGATAGAGGGTTTTCTCAGTTTGGTTTTCCTGGACATGTACGAGACATTTCCTGGAAAATGTAAGAGACTCCTTCAGGAGCACAAGCCATGTCTGGTCTTGTCTACAGTGGACATTTCCAGTGATGGATGGTCACTTGTTGAAACCATCCCAATCAAATGAGTAGCACCCATTTAAATCATGAAGGAATAATACATTTTAGTCTGCTTTTTAAACTAAATACTGCTAGGAAGATGTTCAAAACTGTAGCTTGACAAGGGTGAGGCCGCTGCAGCTCCATGCCCTTGAGTCCAACCTGGCATGATCCTGAGCCTGTGTTTGCAGTAGGCACTTGCACACAGAGTACACTGACAAACCACAAGCGCATGTACGGGCAGGGTTGGCCAAGCAGGTCACAGACAGACACACAGAGGACTCACACAAACACAAGCAGTGCCACTGGCCTAATATTCCTCCCCTCTCTGACCAAGCAAGGCAGAAGTCTGTTAGAGGGAAAATTTAGGCACGTGTATGCACAGTGTAGATCCCTGCAGCAGCTCGGTGATTGACCTGTAGCTGTCCCTGGATCCCAGGCTTCCCAGAAGCTGACAACTGGACATAAGAGTTTCTGGATGTAGAGTTCCCCTCCATTTGCTGGTAAAGACCTCCTTGCACACACCAACACACCTACATCTGAATAAAACACCAAATCCCACAGAGGTTTCAGTGCATGTCTGAGATCTCCTGGACCCACCAGCAGCCACCTCCTCCAGGTTTCCCACTCCCAGACACAGAGCTCTCTGGCTCCTGGGTCCCCTTACCTACCTGACAGCTCATAGCACTTCATCTTCACTGGCACCCCCAGGGTGCTCCTGTGCACACCTGCAGCGGCCCCAGGCGCTGTACCAAGAATACAGGAGTTTTTGCCCCCTGGTCCCAGGGCTGCACTCAGACCCTCATGCACACCCATGCACACAGAAGAGACTGCTCTCTCTACATCTTCCTACCCAGGAAGATGTAGAAAGGAATTGAATAGGATAAGCTATGCCCATGAGGTACAGGGCATGGCCAAGCACAGGTATTGACCAGCAAACTAATTACCCACAACAAGCTTTTTTAATATACTTAGACCCCTTTTCCCCCCCATAATTACCTTGATTACCTTGATACCTTCACCATCCCCAAAATTACTTGATTCTCCCTCCTGTCTTTGTTTTCTTCCTTAACCATCTTATAATAAATCATCTACAGCCCCAAAACCCTTTGCCTGCATCCCAGAATAAATCTCACAACCACACAGGCAGTGGTCCTCCTCAGTCCAAAAGATGCTCCAGTGATCCACTGTGGAGTGTTCCCTTGCCAGTGGGGCTGAGGGTTCCCCAGGACAGTCCTGGGAGCAGCTGGATTGGTGCTCATGTCCATCATGACAGGAATGTTTGGCGTACCCTGCTTGCGGCTCTTTCCTGTGCTTATTTGTGTGTCTGGAGATGAGATTTTTGCAGGTAGGGGAAAAGTTTCCACTAGTATAAATCACCTGTTTACAGCAATGCAAGTGGGTTTGCACTAAACTTGTTGTATTAACAGACTTGAATATGTTTAGCCAGATGCTCTGCTTGTGCCATAACTCTACTGGCATCAAAGAGGAAATGACAGTTGTCCCTAGCAGGTAAAACCATGTTATTGAACCTGGGAATATACCCCTGCCAGTCTTCTATTAAGTTTCCCTTCTCTGAGCCATCAAACATTAGCAGATGCAAGTTTTGTTTTGTTCTTTCTGATGCTGGGGTGATAGGGGAGAAAAAAAATCCTTTTTGAGTTTATATGAGAAGGAAAAATGTACTTTTGTTTCTATGTTTTGTTGCTCTTTCCTCTTTGGTTCATTTTATGACAGGAAAGTGATATGGAAAGAAACAGAAATGCAGGGTGAGAAAGAGACAGCAAACACTTATGCAAGAGAGCCTAGAATATTTCAGATGTTACATTAAATCCTTGCTTGTTTTTCAAGTTTCTCTTTGTGTGCTTTAACAAAGCTCCCTTGAGCTTATGAAATCAGCTCAATTTCAAAAAACAATTGCTGAAAGGAGAGTAGTTTCTTTTCCCAAGATTTCACTTATTTTCCTAGACAAACTCATCCATTTTGCAATGTTCTCTTTGTGGAGGCACTTTCCTGGTCTCAGAAACTCAAATGACTTCTAAGTTAGTTTTATAAAAGTAAATATTTAACAGATGCATGACTGCACCTTGGAACTGTGGAGGAACATATTTTAACATCTTACCCATTCACAATGATGTTTTCATCTGCTCAGGTGGTGAACACATGTGGTGTCCTTCTAATTTCATTAAAAACATAACAACAGTTATGAATAAAGATAATACAATAGTGACAGCTAACATGTTCTCTTTTGTGATGTAGAATAATTTTTTGTGAGTTTGATGAGATCTTGCAAAAACTTGCAAAAGTTAGAAAGTTTTTAGCCAGGCTCCTTGAGCTGTTGCTGTAGCAGGAGAACGGCTGCAGTAGTTTGCGAATTTCTGTATGTGAAGTTTCCTGTCGTACTCTTTTAAAGTCAGTGATAAACAGCTCTACAGCTACAGTGAGACCTTGTTTGTATTCAAATAAATATGGGTTGCATGATCTCAGGATGATGTACTTACATATATAATTCTCATTCTTCCACTCTCACTCTCCAAATAGCACTCATTAGTCCACAGGCATTAAATTAAATAAAACTACATTGTCAAACCTCAAAAGAACATCCAGTTTGAACACTTGATATAGCAAAATCATATCCAGAATGACTCAAAGAAGTAGAGTCTTTCTATCAATCACCCAGGAACCTCATCTTAGAAGCTGAGATAAACCCTGCATTGCTGCTGGCTGCAATTGAATGTGCTATGGCATACTCCCTAACAGGCTGCTGCCTGGACAATCCAAATTAGTTTATATTTAAAAAATAAAAAAATTATTAGAGAAAATCTTCAGTGATCCCACACACAGATGCTGTGAAATTTTCCATCAGCACTGCTGTATTAATTTCTTGATAAAAGCCCAAATGTTTTTCTCATCTATCCATAAACTTGTAAAAAGATACCTTTCTTTACTATTTCAGCACAATGTGATTAAAGCATAATTGGAGCCAGATGGCATACGCTACTTCTTTTAATGGCCAACTCAAAGAAAATTTAATGAAAACTTTTCTTCAGCTTCATCCTAGCTTTATATTTTCTAAGAAATTTACAGTTTCTAAAAGAAAGAAACAGTGCTTTTGTTGAAAATGTTTCAACTTTTGCTCACCGTTGGTTGATTTTTTTCCCAAGAGTGCCCAGTGCATGAAAAGCAGTGTTTTCCTTGACAGAGCATAGGAGGTCTGTGTCATCTGCTGGGCACCAGGATAGCAAAACCTCTAAGTCACAGTTACCATCAGCCTATTATAGCACCCCAGACAAGGAGAGAGGCTCCAGACCCATGGCCAATGCTCACAGAATAGCTAAGGCTGGAATGGACTTCTGGAGGTCATCTAGTCATCTAGACGGGAAGATGACCTAGACGTCATCTTGCTCTCCCCGCTGTGATGATGGCACTGCCTGGGGGCAGTGAAGTGCACTGGTCAGGTCAAGGAAAGCTGAGAATGGAACAGCTGATGTCTCCACAATATTCTGAGCTTCCCCTCTAAAAAGTACCTGCATCAGTTCTCCCTGCTTGAGAGAAAGATGTGCAGAAAATGCCTCTTCCTTTTCTGATTCCTCAGCTTTTCACTGGGATGGGGGACTTGTGTAATAAAGGGGTCTCATATCTCTTGTGCAATAAAGGGTTTGTCTCTCTCTCTTGTGCAATAAAGAGTTTGTCATATCTTCCCAGGTAGCAATGTCAGCTTTGGAGAAGCCCTGGGAGGAGGAAAAAGATATAAAACCTTTTATTTTTCCTTTGGTTTTTTAATCTCAGTAAAATTCACTTACTGAACAGTCCTTTTCCCTCCCTTACTTCTCAGGAACTTCTTCTCACTGTTATTTTTCTGAAAACTGGGGGAATTCCCATTTTCTCTTTATTCAGAGGGAACCAATTCTGTGTGAGCAAATAGCCCTGAGGAATGTATACACCGGGTAGTTTGTAAGCACTCTTTAACTTATTAAATGGTGGAACTCCATTTCACCATTACAAGTAAGCAAGTGAGAAATGTCATCAGCAGGTGATGCCTTGATCTCCTTGCTCACAGGTTAATTAGTGAACTCAATTTCAGGTTAATTTATGCACTCTGGTTTGAAATTTTGTTGGATATCTGAATGTAGTTCAAGATAATTGTGTGCTGAGGTACTTTGCAGGCTGGCAATTTGCCCCGAGTAGTGTTTTGTGTCAATCAGGGGCAAGGAGCCGTACTTCAAGGGCCAACAGAGAAAAGGGCCAAGATATATTTTAATGGTGAGCAATCCCAAATAGGTTCCCAAATAGCTTGGATGAGAAAGCTCTTGTATCAGCTGCAGGAACTGTCAAAATTTTTTCCTAGGTTCTGACCCCTTGGACTTAAATAGAAATAAATGAGGAACGAATAAGACAAATAAAAGCAAAAAATGTAAGAAATAGCAAATGTTTGGGGATATAATCAACGAAAAATCAAACAAACCCCCATGTGACATCCCCAAATCTGCCTGCCAAACATGTGATTTACATCTTCTGCAAGAGGATTTAAAAGAAATGTCTAATAACATATTTGATTCTCTTAACCCTCTCCCCTTTTGTTACCCCTGTCCATGACATTTAAGAGCACAGCTGGAGCCCCCCAAGCTAACTGAAGTCATATGATACTTTGAGGGCAGCCAAACGTCCCAGCAGCAGTAAGAGGCTGACAGGCTCAGCAACCTTAAAGGATAGCAAAGTGCTCTTTTAAAAGAGAGGGAAACAGAAAGATGAGGCAGAGAAAGTGTATGGGGGGGATAGGAGGTTGGGGATACAGACTATTTGATAAAATTTGTCATGTCAATAAAAATATTCTTTTTAATTAAGTATTACATGTTTTTATTTTTCTTTTCTTCTACTCTAATAGAGGAGTCATACTGAACTATTTGTGGTATGTGAAGTATTGGAAAAATAAACCTGGATAGAAGAGAGCCACAGATGTTTTCTATGTTCAATTACTTTTTTAAAAATAACATTATTGGTTACCACCCTTTGCTGCAGGGAGACAGCTTTGTGGGCCATGCACTGAATGTCCTCCTGTGTTTTTTGGAATCTGTGTGAATCAGTAGGTGCTGCTAAATCTGGGGAAGAGAAGGATGATCTTCTCAGGACCTGCTCCTGGAGCAGATATTCTGTGCTACCAGGCTGTCAGCAAAAGGTTCCTCTCATTATTCCTGCTAGGACAAAATCCACATAGGACAAGTGTGGCTGTGTTGGGCCTTGCACTGGTGTTCTTTCCTGCTGTGGGCTAATATATTGGTTGGCAATGGCAGTTAAAATTTCATGAAAAACAGGTGAAAAATACTAGGATTTGCACCTGAATATTAGAGCAAAATGCAGCCTAAGAGGTAGAGGTCAGGGGTGCTGTTCCTTGGTTTGAGTCCATGTGGCTGTAACTCCAGTCAAAACTGGCAGCAGAGAGCCAAATGAAGTCAGCTGTGGAGAGGGGCTCCTGCTCCCTTACATTGTTGACACAGTGTGAGGAGGAATGAAGGATTTTCACAGCTGTTAAGATCTCCAGGGCACTGTACAACTTTAGAACAAAGAAAAATTTTCTTTCAGGGGATAGGGTTTTTACACCAAAACCTTCACCTAACCATTATGGAAATATAAAAATTACCTTGAACCTTGAGCCTCAGAATGGAATTATACCTTGTAGAGGAAAAACACAAATATGATAAACTTCTTTATTCTTCATTGATCATGTAATCATAGAATGATGGAATGGTTTGGGTAGAAATGGAGCTTAAAGGCCATCAAGCTCCAACCCCCTTGCCATAGGCAGGGGTGCCACCCACAAGATCAGATTGCCCAGGGCCCTGTTCAACCTGGCCTTGAGATTTCATATTTCTATTTTACTTCAAGGCAGCACAGCAGAGACAAGAGGGCTGTGTGTTTCCTCTTGAGCTATTTTATTTGAGCTGCATAGTCAGTCAGAACAGTTTCCCCTCCATCCAAAATGGCACCATGCACTTTGTTGGCATTTGGCACCAGTATGAGAGCATTTAGCAGTCATCTCTGTCAATCTGGTACAACAATTTGGTTATAGACACGTATAGGAGATTACTGGCAATAAGAAGCATGATTTGCTTTAATCCCAAAATTATCTACATGAGGGACATCTCTGAAGTCTACAGATCTAGATTCCCACAGATATGTATCACATTAAGCCAGAAAAAGATAGATACACTTAGACAGCCTTGTGCTAGGGTCTTTCAGAGAAACATAAAAGGAGATGCTGTGAAAAATTCAGCCCTCCATTTAACAGCAAAATCCACTACCATGACCCATGTATCACTTAAATTTATTTAGTGGTGACCATCACAAAATATGTTTTTGTATGTTATGCTATGCTATGCTATGCTATGCTATGTCATGTTATGTTATGTCATGCCTGTTATGTTATGTACGTTACGTTACGTTACGTTACGTTACATTACGTTACGTTACGTTACGTTACATTAGTTACGTTAGTTATGCTGGAGATACTGGTTGAATATAATCACAGATAGCCTGATTTTGCAGTGTCTTTCCACTGCTAGAACACTCATCTTGTCACCCTGTATGATGGACAATGTAGAACCCACACAGAAGAGAGATCCACAAAGGCCAAAGATACCTTTTTACAGAGGATTTAGAAATACAAAATTTTGATTTAATTTTAATTCTGTGAAAAATAATGAAAATTCTTCATGTAGTTAATCCACTTCTGGTATTTTCTTAGTTAAATGTACTCATTGTGACATAAAGCAACTAAAACCAATGAAATAAAACATTAAATTTAAAATGTAGGTTCAATATTATTAGAAAAAATTTTGTCAGAAATTCCTAGAGAAATAGAAGATATTAAACTAAATTACAGGAAAATAAAGCACAAACATATTTGGTACTGCCAGTGCTGGATATTGTGATGAGACATTCTGATAGCTCTGTCAAATTTTCTCTAGAAAGGTCTGAGAGAAACTTTTTCCACATTGTGAATGGAATGCACACATAAACCATCTGTCACACTTCATTTCAGAACTCCATCCCCATGCAACCTGGATGGATCTTCTTTTATATCCGTGTAATTTTACATTAACCTGTGGCTTTTGGGATATCTTTGCCTAGGAATACACACCCCAGATCTGCCACAAACTTTGTGAGACCCAGAAATCACCTTTTGGTTGCACCTATAACAATGCAATCTGTAACTAAACAGGAGGAGCACCACTGGTGATCTGCTCTAAGGCAGTCAGCACTGCAGTTCCAAGTATGTTTAAATTAAACTTTCATGGTCTACTAATTTGAAAAATTTATACCAAGGAGAAGAATTTTGCAAATTACTCCACTCCCTTGGTTTCCCGTTTAGCAGCCACTGCTCCTTACTCTACAGATACCATCAGCTCTAACAGGAGAAAAGAGAATAGGTCATTTAGGGAAATATTAAAGTTATTTGTTACTCTGTGCATAGATGACAGAATGAGCGAGATAAATGAGAAATTCAGAGCCCTACAGCAGTCAGGAAAGGGCTTGAACTTTTTCTTTAAATACCGGCAGTTTTGGAAGTCTGGTCAATTGATCCTGGATAAAAAGAATGTTGTTGGTATCTCAGTAAGCTGGTTAATGTGAATTAGACTAAAGTGTTTCAGAGGTAATGGGGGAAACCCAGTTAGCCAAAAAATGCATTAAGAAAATATGTCTTAAAAAATGTAACTTTGCAGAGCTGTCAGCACGAGGAGGGTGTATGTCACGCCAAATGGAACTGCAACATCTTCCTGACAACTTTCAGGTTCCATTAGCAACTGAGGGTGCCCATGAATTCAAGTGTTATATCCATTAGTGAGCAGTTCATGCTCATCTCTATTAACTGAATCACTGTCCATCTCACAGACTGTCTTTGTTTTTCTTAGAACAACACCAGGAAAAATGTGCAACCAAACTTTACAATTGAATTTCGTCTTTTGCATCTACAGAAAAAGACATGCATGGATGTAATTATTCTCTTTAAAAAAAATCCCCAAGTAAACCATAGGTTAATTTGGGCCCAAGATGTGCTTTGGCACCAGGTTATACTGAAATAGCAGCCAGGGTCACAGATGCTCACCCCTCTCTCCTCCTGCCTGCTGTATTTCACACCAGAGTTGTGCATAAATGCAATCTTTACATTTATGGAATGAAATACAAAAACTGTGCCTTCCTTACTTCCCTAAGACTATACGAGGTGAGATTTCAAAAAGCTTTTAAGAGCCTGAAATTCAAAATTGCTGGCTTTTGGGTACCTGAGTCTAAAATATCAGTCTGGATTTTGCTTCCCCACTTATGCCCTGGAACTTCATGATAGTTTGTCAAATGAGAAGTCCTAAGATTTTATGCCTAAGCACTCTCAATATTCATGAAGCTAGAGGAAGAAAAATTATGAGGGGGTGTGATACTGTAATGCAATAGGCATTCAGGCAGACTGGCAAGCCTAGGGTCTGTACTCAGAGTCAGACTTCTCCTTTTCAGCCAACTTCTACTTAGTGAAAGGAATGGGAGATGGAAGGTGCCCTATTGTATAATTTATGTCACTCTTTTTGGAAGACTAGCTTTGAACCTGCAGGCCAAGAGGAATTTTGATCTCAATCTCTCTCTCCCTGCATGATTGCTCTAGCCATTAACTATGATGCAATGTTATGATGAACTGTGAGTGGCTGACATGTCTTGCACTGAATTTATTGCTTTGGGGTGATCCTAGGTATGCTTTGAGCAAGGCTGCCAGGTACGGCTGGCCAGAGAACCCGTACACTTGGGACACTGTGTACATTTCAGGTGGCTTCAAGTAGAGGGGTGTTTAGATGTTCAGCTCAGCAGGCACAATGTAATTAATACAGAACTTATTTAATGAAAACTCAAAATAAAATCCAGTCTCATTCTACATCTCTACTACATAGGATATTTCCTTACATCTCCTTTTGTGTAGACAGTATGATATCCCCTTAATCCTGACATAATTATTTAGTTCATAACACCTGCAAATACATAAAAGTTGTGTTGCTGTTCAGTGATTCTTTCTTGCCAGAAACTTAAGGGGAAGTGTTTCATGTTCGGGGTCATGAAGATGGCAAGCCTGCTGACATAGTGCTGAAGGACTGTGAAAGGCAGAGGGTTGAAGCTGGGGCAGTGTCACCTATATTGCTTCTGCAGCAGCTGCTGGTCTGAACTGTCCCCACCTGGGCGTGGTGAACTGTCCCCACCTGGGCATAGGAGAAAAATAGTTGGTTCACTCTGCAAGACAGTGCAGCAGCACAATGTTTCTTATGTAGTGTCTGTGCACCAGGAAAAATGCAACAAAACCTGAGAAACAGAGCTATTTTCCAAGCTAGCAATAGTCTGGTGGTAATGCCCTTACACAGGGGCACTTAATTACCTTCTTGTACTCCTGCAGTGGAGGGGCCAGGAATGGATGGTGGGAGGCACAACCCAGTCTCCCTCTCCTTCCACACTGACCCTCTGTCAGGAGAGAGGCTCTGCTATGACAAGTAAAAATGAGCACTTATCCCTGCAGAGCCTTAGGAGGAATTCCCGGAGGAGAATTTAAGAATAAGCTTAGCTAGTACTCAAGAAGAGTACCTTCCCTGAACAGTTCTGTCTCCAGCTGATGTGTGCTATAGTTGGATTGCAGAAACATATTCTTTTCATTCTCTTTCCACCCAGCTGCCCCAGGACTGCAGAGATGTGTAGGTACTTTTTGCCCTTCTTTTTCCCTTCCATGTTTTGTTTGCATTAAGACTGAAAACAGCAATGGTTAATTTGGTTGCATTTCCTTCAGCACAACAGCATGAGAACCTATTGAGAAGGCTGACTTCCTTAATTACAGAAATAGGAGGTCTAAAGGTGTAGAACTGTGTCTTTCAGCAGCAGAAATATGTTGTGCAAGGCAAAGTCAGCTCCAAGAATGTCGAGTGACATGCTATGCTCCTCAGTTGCTGATGTTTTAGCCGAACAACAAAATGTATTTCTGTAGAGGTGTTCCAAAGACAAATGTCTTTTCAATGCAGTTTTATTTGTACATAGAAATATTTTATGTAATAACACAAATTTCACCTGCTACATTATATGGAATCATCTTTAGAAGCCAACCCACAAAAAAAATCTGCACCCAATTTGTTGATCCGTAACTACATCAAGACTCCGAGAATGAAACATGATTAAGCATCATTTTTAAAAAGACAAGCAGTGTAGTACAAATTACAGTGTACCACATCAAAGAAAACCCAGGAACACAAAATCCACAGAACAGCTTGAAGAAGTTATTTAGGAACAGGAGCCTAACAAGGATCTGAGGCCCCATTTTGGGAAATTTCAGTCTATCCTGCTAGATGGTTTTCAGGTGGGCAGCAAGACCATACAGAGCAAAATATTACAGTTGATAAGCACCAGCCATGGAATCAAACAGTTTCACTGAAATCTTTATGGGTCCAGAGCTGGTATCCCTTGAAGCACTGCCTGGCCACTCACTGCTTGCTCAGGCTGCTCCAAGGAGAAATGGACAGAAGACCTCAGGGCTAACAGGGCTCGCCAACAAAGTGTGAAGAATGTCTTGAAACTTAGTAGCAGCTATTATATCCTTCAGATACTTGCGCAGCTTGCTCTGAAGTCTCCTCTATCCCCTTTGGGTTGCTGCTGCAGTGGCTGAGGTGTGCCTGGCTGTACGGCAGCACCTCATTCTCTGCAGGAGCCAGGCTCCAGATCAGCAGCCTTGGAGCTGGGGGTCACCCAGGCTCTTCCTGCCCCACAGAGAGGCCCCCACAGCCAGGGGCCATAAGGGTTCCCTGCCACAGCCACTGGCTTTCAGAAATCTGTCATCTGCCACAGAAGCAATTTTGTTCTGAGATCCAAGTCACACACATCATCAAAAGGCTCCTTCTCATGCCAAACACAAATAAAGGAGAGAATAAACTGGAAATCAGATGTACTAATGGAAATAGAAAGTTGTCAACAAAGTTAAAGATGAGGGAAGATAATTTCAGGCTGACAGTCTGCACACCCATGTTGAGTACCTATATTTGCTTGTCTCCCTCCAAGCTCAGATCAGTCTCTTTCAGAGTACTTCAAATGGCTGAGACATGCCAGACACACATGTACCACAGGAAAATATTGTGGGGTTTTCAAGGATCTGGAGGAATCGGAAGTTTAGTTTTTAAAATTAATTAAACATCTTCTGAATCATGTGAAAAAAGTAATCTACACATAGTTTCCTTGCAATAAGATTTTCCTCATCTCTGTATCATGCTTCCAAAACACTGAATCTCTAATATTCAGGTAAACATGTTGCTACACTTTTAGAGAGTAAGTAAAAGAAACTCTCCTTTTTGATAACAAATTCACTCCTTTATAATGAAAAGTATGATAAAATAGATTTACCATAAAAATAATATGTAGTAAAATCAGGAAAACTAAGTACTAGGGGTTTTTTTTGG
>NW_005054302.1:2772747-2773499 GCF_000277835.1 Geospiza fortis | reverse complement strand
GGCTGTACGTCACCACCTCATTCTCTGCAGGAGCCAGGCTCCAGATCAGCAGCCTTGGAGCTGGGGGTCACCCAGGCTCTTCCTGCCCCACAGAGAGGCCCCCACAGCCAGGGGCCATAAGGGTTCCCTGCCACAGCCACTGGCTTTCAGAAATCTGTCATCTGCCACAGAAGCAATTTTGTTCTGAGATCCAAGTCACACACATCATCAAAAGGCTCCTTCTCATGCCAAACACAAATAAAGGAGAGAATAAACTGGAAATCAGATGTACTAATGGAAATAGAAAGTTGTCAACAAAGTTAAAGATGAGGGAAGATAATTTCAGGCTGACAGTCTGCACACCCATGTTGAGTACCTATATTTGCTTGTCTCCCTCCAAGCTCAGATCAGTCTCTTTCAGAGTACTTCAAATGGCTGAGACATGCCAGACACACATGTACCACAGGAAAATATTGTGGGGTTTTCAAGGATCTGGAGGAATCGGAAGTTTAGTTTTTAAAATTAATTAAACATCTTCTGAATCATGTGAAAAAAGTAATCTACACATAGTTTCCTTGCAATAAGATTTTCCTCATCTCTGTATCATGCTTCCAAAACACTGAATCTCTAATATTCAGGTAAACATGTTGCTACACTTTTAGAGAGTAAGTAAAAGAAACTCTCCTTTTTGATAACAAATTCACTCCTTTATAATGAAAAGTATGATAAAATAGATTTACCATAAAAATAATATGTAGTAAAATCAGGAAAAC
>NW_005054302.1:2747189-2772729 GCF_000277835.1 Geospiza fortis | reverse complement strand
GGGGGGGGTGTTTGTTTTTTTTTAAAGGTAATGCTTTAAAATAAACAGGAGAAATATGACAATAAACCTTTTATTAATTTTCTTTTTAAAAGGATTACATCTTATTATCTGGATAATTGTAGGATAGAAGTTTCTCTTTAGTGGCCCAGGTAGGCTGAAAGAGACATTTTTGTTCTTTATCAGGACTTCACCCAAAAGATGTAAGGTGTGTGCTCATATTTCAGGATAAGTAAAAAAAAAAAGAATCAAGTTTTACTTATTTATTTTAAATTGACAGTTCCTTGGGATTTTGATGTGGATTTTAAATGGTGTCTATTAACTATGTTCATATCTGTACTCTGAATACTCGGTGGCCATGAAACATCCTTTGAGGTGCTTCTGTTGACGCAGCACCATGCTGGAGTTTAGAGCCAGCACTCAGCACAGAATAGTTCCGACTGAAATGCTCCCTCCTCTTCTCACACCCCATGCCTCCCTAGCTCTTGATTAATAATCATATTTTGCCCTGTTAGGGAGCTTTCATGTATACAGGTAGGACTGTGGATGCCACTCGGAATGAGGTTTCCTTAATGTGGAAAATCTGGAAGAAAAAAAAAGGACGAAAAAGAATAAAGACAACTTATTTGATTGAACTCTTTATCTGGATGACTTCAAATACTTTGGCATCTATCTATTTTTTTATTTGGCAAATGAATCAAGAATAATTAAATGAGAATGGCAACATCTGTCACCAATCAACAGACGTGCAGTAAAATTAAAATGGTATTTCTTTCTCCTGAAATCCACTTTTTTTCATCTGATGCCATTCATTGAGATCAGATGCATTTCACTTTAGCTGTGTCAGATCTTGGAATTACATAAGTAATAGAGTCCTGAAGGCCAATGGCATGGGAACAATGGAATGCGTAACAATATAATCAGCAGTGAAATCTATATTTAATGTGTGGCATTTTAACGTCATAAAATGTGATGATTTTTAAACCTCTTTGTTCTTTGTCGCCAGGTTCTACGGCTGCTAAGAGTTTTAAACTTGTGCCATTTCATCTTAGCTGATGCCTTTTTCTAATTTTTTTCTGTTTCTGACTTTGGAAATTATTATATAAGACACATGAAGGAGACAAGTGAGGCTGCATAAATGGATAAAACAGTCTAAACTGTGCTTAGCAAATGTTAAGCAGAGCCAACAACTTTTTAAATTTGATGGTCTCTTAATTGTTTGCAGTTTCACAGAAAGAAGATTTCTTGTTTCAAAAGCTACCATGGCATTTGATAGCAAAAATTTTATTGCTGGGATTACTCGAGCCCCAGCACTTTTTAAATGAAAATGTTAATTTGCAAAAAGGGAAAAATTCTGGGTCAGTTCAACAAATTTCCTTTCTACTCACTCTAGTAAATGACAGACACAGCTTTTTATACTGTTCCCTTTTCAGAAGATCATAAGGTAGTTTGGTTTGGAAGGGATCTTTAAATATCACATAGTCCAGCCCCCTGCAGTGAGCAGGGACATCTTTAACTACATTAGGCTGCTCAGAGCCACTTCCAATCTGACCTTGAATGTTTTCAGGGATGGGGCATTCACCAGCTCTCCAGGCAACCTATTCCAGTGTTTCCCCATCCTTGTCACAAAATCCTCTTCCTTATATCGGATCTAAATGGATGTTTTTCTAGTTTGAAACCATTGCATCTTGTCCTGTCACAAGAGGCCCTGCTAAAATGTCTGTAGGCACTGGAAGGCTGCAATGAGGTCTGCTTGGAGCCTTTTCTTCTCTAGTATGAATGCCAGGGCTCTCAGGCACCTCTCTCCACATGCCTCTCTTCATAGGAGACATGCTCCAGCCTTCTGATCAACTTTGTGGCCCTCTCTCAACCCAATCCTACACTTTACATTTCTACCATTAAACCCAAGGCTACACTAAGCCAGTGTCAAGGGGATGGTGCTAAGGATATGACAGGGAAGGCAGGAAGCTTACAGATAAAGAGGATCCCTCTATCAAAAGGCTGTGGTGCAGGGACAGGAGCCCAAATATGGCAAAAACATTTAGAAGCCAGTGCTAGGAGTCCTTAAGGAAGCCAGATGGGGTTTGTAGGCAGATGAATTTAAGTAGAGTCACCATACACATTGGGACTCTGGAAGCAAATGTCTCATGTTGGATTCATTCCACATAACTCTGAGCAGTTGCTGTTAGAAGCAAAGGACTACCACTAACTGGCACTGCCTCTGCAGTGGCCTTTCCAACGACCTGGCCACAATTCTGTTAAAAGAGATGGAACCTTTGACAGTGGCTTTAAGTAAGGTGGACAAATGAGAGTGGCTCAGAGTGCTTAGAAGTGTCTTAAGCACTGGCCTCATCCTAGAAGAGGATTTTGCTGGTTGTGCTCATAGCCCTTAGGATCATTAAATTGCTCCTAAACTGTGAGTTGGCACGTTTTACAGAGCAAGGAAAAAAAGACACCAGAAAAGGCAGAGAAAATGGCACGTCTGACACTAAAGAGGACACAGCTTTGGGCAGGGACTAGTAAGGGTGCAGTATTTTTTCTGATGAGCAACTCCTGGAATAGCCCACAATCAAAATATGGAGGGAGTTTCTCCTGAGCCACACCTGTAGATGCAGAGAGGCACATTACAGGTAACTACACATGACCTGTGCAGTTCATTCCCTCACTGGTTTGCTTATGTGAGAGTATTCCTTCAGATCCACACACAGAGGATCCACATCCCTAGGAAATGCACCCAGCTGTCCTACCTGGGCTTTTCCACCCATTTACTAATCATTTGCCTTTGGAACAACCTGAATGTGTCCTTTGCTCTTTCAGACTTTTCTGTCGTATTTTGGGGCCTGATGATTATTCTTGTTTGTCCGCTGCTTTCATTCCACCTATTCTTGCAGACCCAGAAAAAAAACTGGCAGTGCTGCTGCATTCAGAAAAGTTAAAGGATTTTCAAGCCCATCAAATGTGATTAACCTTAATTGAGTAGTTGTTTTATTGAAGCAAGGGCCAATACTTAAAACTGTAGCAACTTTACCAGATGGACAATTTTAACAGACCCTCATAAACCTGACTTTTTATCAGCTGCCCAACAGATTTAACATAATTTTTGTCTGAAAGCAAAACAGGTATCAGGACATCTCAGTTAATGAAGTGAGCTTTTTTCAGACTGGAAAACATACCTTATTTGCTGTATTTTGATATTCTCTTGGTCCACTTCTTGCCTTCCTCTGGCTGAAATGCATTACCTGGCTCACACATGAAAGGAGAGTCCTTCAGGATAAACTGGGGAGCAGAGGACTGAGTAATGCAATGCATTTTGGAGAAAAAAAGTTCAGACTCTGGGTTTCTCTGTGGAATCAAAATAAATCTTGGGATTTTCTACCTGTAAGGCAGCCTGTAAGGTTTGGAAAGGATAGAGGCTTATCTGAGAGGCTGAGGTGATGGAAGTGGCTCTTCAAACCCAGGAAGCCACTAAGACTTGCAGGACTAGATAGCAGGAGTGTGGAAAAGGGTGTGATGGGGAACAAGGAGATTCATACTCAAACCATTTCATGCAGTCTACCTCATTCAGTACTCTGAGCTAATTCAATTTAAAGAGATGCTGTGTTTTAGCTTAAGTGTTTGTATTCTAGTAAAATCTTGCTTTAGGAACATGGAAACTTTTCAGTATTGCTTGATGCACTCTCTCCACAAACAGTGGGGCAGTATGCCTCCAAGTCCTGGCCAACTTGAGGCCCTGCTGCAAATAAATGCAGAAGTTTGAGGGCGTCAATATTGCAGAACTACTAGGAACACCAGAAAAATGAAAAGAAATCAGATCTGGAGACTGGAGCTACACAGGTCTTTGGAGATTGATGGCTGGATCTCGGATATTTCTTTTTCACTCAACTATTTTGTACTGCCAGATTTTGAGAATATTCCATATTTTTCAGAGGTTTCTCTGAAGGAAGCAAGACATAGCTATTTCTGCATACCCAGAAACCTCAGATCGATTTGATGTGCATGCACAGAGAAATTCTAGCACATGGTTGTGAGGCTGTGCAGTTTCCAGAAAAAGCTGGGTGGACTTATGGCACATGCATATATCAATGACATAGCACTTCCATATTAGTTGCAGTGCTTCCAAAAATGACTGGATCTACAGCACATACTCTGCAACATAGATTTGCACATGTACAGCCAGTTGGACTTGTCCAGAGATGTTGAACTTCCTGAGCATTTGCAGAGCACGAGGAAAGCATTTGCTGCTGCTCCCCTTGGATTTGCAGTGCATACATAATATGGTGCATGTGTCCATGTTTTTGTGTGGGAACACCTGGGCAGAGCTACGGGGGCAATAAACAAGTGTTCAGAGCAGTGGAAAATTAACGGAGGAATATCATGCTAGGTGAATCAGAAGAAAAAGGTTGTGACAAATGGCAGTTTGGTGGGTGTAGGACAGATAACTGTGGCAATGGCAGTGCTCAGCACTGTGTGGGGTCTCCTTGGAAGTACTCAGCGCTTTTAGTGCCATTGGGAAGGAAAGAAAGAAAAGGTTTCAATGGCATTCTGCAGGAACAACAGATCTATCAGAGGTCCAAATGAACACAGAGGGAAAAGTAAAAGCTACAGGAGAAATTGTATATTCTTAGCTCAATATACTGATGGACAACAGCATGGGATATTTCAGCACACTGGTTTTCCTGGAGGTCTTGGGAGGGTCTTACTTTTGTTTTGCTTGCGTATAGGAAATACCAACAGAATTATTATTCCTGGTGCCATATGTAAAAGCAGCAGGTTTCCCAGGGTGCTGCTGAGGGATGCACTGGGAGCCATGGAAAACACATACGAATGCATGTGAGACTGCAGAGAGTCCACTGGAGAGACTCCAACCACTTTGCAGACTCCTGGAGGCACAGAAAACACATTTCAGTCTGCACCACAAGTCAAATTCACTCCTGATGGCATAGGCAGGTGAGCAGTTCCACTGCATTACAGAATCACAGAATATTCTGAATTGGAAGGGACCCTCAAGGATCATCGAGTCCAACTTTTAAGCATATGTGCAAAGCAGATTAAAAGATCAGTTTAATAACTTTTATGAAAAGTAGTCACTGCATATGGCAAAGTAATTTTCAAGTCTAGTGTCTCAACCATTCATTTTTTAGTATCCTGATGGGAATTAGAGCAATTGGACTAATTGCCTAACAAATTGCCTTTGTAGACCAAAGCCTTTTTTAAATGCTATAAGGCCAGAGAAGTTTTATTTTCTTGCTCTTCTATAACCAAAGGTGTTCAAACTATTTTTTTTTAACTTTGGCATTATAAGTGCATCTCAGGCGAAGCTTTTCTTTACCAAGTCATAGCTGTAAGCCAATTCTGATGTCCAAGTTATAAAAAGTCCTTGAAAACAGCAACTTCTAATGGAAAAAGTTTTGTTGAGGTAAATGTGCCACTATAACAGCACAAAATATCTGTTTTTTCTATACACTGTGCCTCACTGCAATCTTTCTGTGAGGAATTTATATTGCTAGAATATAATTTCCCAGTGGAATGAATATTCTTTATAGTATTGATGAATTAACCACCCCCATTTTCTTCAGATAGGAAATTTTTATTCTTGTGTGCCTAACATTCTGAACAATCCTTTAAATACTTCGCATCAAGTATTGACCACTTTGATGTCTTATTTCTGGTAAAAGTTAATAGCAATTATGTTAAAATTTGACCAAACTTCTTTTTAGCATTTCTTCCAAAAAAACTTCCCTGCATAGCAGAGCACACACTTTTCTCAATCTTGGCATTCTGCTCCTCGGCTGCCGTCATTCCATCTGAAACATTCACTTTGAAATGCCTGCCAAATATTTTTGCCCCGGTACCACAATAATAGTGCAGCAATGTGGGAGTGATTCAGCTCTGTGCGTTTACAATGAGAGCAGAGAAACAGGCTCGGGGAAGTGCTCTGTGAGATGGGTTCTCCTAGTGATATCCAAATCCTAAGACCTGCTAAACCTCGTTAAAGGTCAAGCTTGCATTTTCCAACTTTACTGTTTCTTCTGATAAACAAGACAGCTTGGATGTGAGTTGTTTCAGTTTTCTTGTCCACTTAACTTCCAGAAATTTAGCTCGAAATAAGTGCATTCCAGATAGAACAGCATTAGGCAATATCTTCAGTAGTGCTAATCTGCAGAGCTCCTCTGAGAACAGAGGAGCTCCCCAATTCGCAGCAGCTGGCTCCATGGTGCTTTTCTGTAGGTACTTCTATCTGGCAGAGTTGCTGAGGGTGTTTGGGCAGCGCCTGTCCATGTGTTTTCCCTGGGAGAATGTGAAGCACACCACAAGACCTGCTTTTAAACTTTAACACTGAAGTATAGTGAGCATTTTCCATCAGTCAGGATCTCCAGGCTTCAGCTCGTTCAGATCCTGGCCGCCTTGTAAATCTTTCTTGCCCCACTTCAATGGAGATAAGAGGGATTGTATGCTTGAGGTTCAGTTGAGAGAGACCACCCAAGTTATAGCTCATTTCACTTCTCCTGACCTCCTCTGATATGCCCATCAAAGCAGCAATTAAAATTTGTGTAGAGCAAATGTGTTCCATCAATCTACTTTTCATCTGGCTCTACAAATACTTGAGACCTGAGTAAGCAGCTAAAAATTTTAGAAACAAGAATGAGTAAATGTAAAGACAGACTTTATTTTCCCCTGTTCTGGAGCAGGATGATCTGTTTACCTTTCTGAAAGAGCTGTCAGCAGAGTGGTCATCAAGAAATATGAATTCACAAGTGGTGCACTCCTAGGAAAACAAGTACATGTAGAAACTTGTTCCTTCTGTTTTCAAGATTTTTTTTCCCTTTGCTATTTGTGTTTGACAGCAGACTTTTTTTTTTTTAGTTCCATTGCAGCCTTTTAATAGATGCTTAGTAGCCTGCTTTACTAGATGGGGTTGAACCTGCAAACATTTTACTGACCTGTTTAGCTGCAGTTGTACAAGCACATAGGTCAGGAAAGTCAAGTAAATGAATAAAATAGACACCATGATACATTCAGTTCAGCTCATTCACGTGCTGCTACATGTATAAACAATAGGAATCCTGCTGTACCGCTTAAAAAATCTCCTGTGTTATTCTCTTGTGAATTTGAAGCTACCAGTGTCTTTCCATCACCAGGCTAGTCATACTAGCTCCAATAGATAGCTAACAAAAAACTGAGAAGAGAAAGTGCTTTTTCGGGGACCTAAAATTTACTCTTGATGTGGGCATTGTGTTGCAGTTGAAATACATGGACATACTCCACCCAGCAGGAAGCAATTGCTCCATTTGTAGCACTCCAGAGCCAGGACTGCCAGGTGTCACCAGGAAGGAGGTTGTGCAGATGGCGAGCAGCTGGGGCTCAGGAGAGTGTGTTGTCCATAACTTCTTCCCTTCAGCCTCAACTATTGTCTCTGCCATCAAGACAGCATGCAAAAATACTCATCCTTCCCCAGACACAGCTTGTGGGGCTGTGATATGCAGTCCAATCCCTTATGTGGGCTTTCTGAAGTTGGGTTCTAAATATACTTGCCCTTTCTTGTAGATTTGGGCCTTGCAGACTCATACAACACATACACCCCTACAGAGAAATGCAACAGAAACCTCTTGCTTCTGCAGCATTTTGGGCTTTGCACACCCACACAGGGGCTTTATTTAGCTTGGTCTGCAATCTTTGGGTATGGGAGGTTGTTGCTAAATCTTGATGTCTAGGAGACGTGCACTGGAGGAAATCCAAATACAACTGCCCTGTTCCCGGGATCTGGACAGAGCCATGCTCACATGTACCAGGAACTTGTGCTGGTCTGTGTCAGGGGTGTGTACCATTCTCCACATGGCACCATGGTCTCTTATGCCTTTTGCAAAGAAAGACATCTATGAAGAACATGAATGAAGTTGTGTACCTTTTGACTGGTCACTGTGTGGAGGAAAGGAATGAAAAGTCTTTGGACATTTCCCTGTTTCATGAGCACCCACAGAGGTGACATCTGTCAACAGCCCTGAGCACCCTGCAGCCCCACTGGAATCAGACACAGTGCACTCCCTTTGATGGGGACCAGGCCCTTAAGGGTGATGCAGACCTGAATGTCTCTGCATCTGCCTCTAAGTGAGCATATAGGTGTGTTAATCATATGATCATAGCAGCACAAAGCTGCCTCCGCTGATATGCTTTGACCCCTGTGGTGGTGGACACCAGCCACACTTGCAGCAGAAGGAGCTGCTCTCTCATACACTGCAGGCATTGGACAGTCTTATTTTTTTCTCTGGGAGTTTGTGTAACTTCTCTCATGTTGGCGTTTGGTATCTTCTGGGAGGCTAGCAAAGTCAAACAGTTACTTGATTTATCTCTCTTCATTCTCTCCAAGTGAAAATGAAATGCGGAAAATTGTTTCAAAGGTACTCAGGTGGAAATTAGAGATAGATCAGAACAAACAGGAGACAGGAAAACAAATAATCTGTGCAGATGGTTGCTGAGAAAAACTGAACTCCTGTGCTCCACAATTGTTTTTGCAGGTGGCATCTTTCCCTTCTAAAGCTGAAGAAGTCTAAAGTCTGGATGGGTTTGAAAGATACAAATCTGCCTTTGAATTCTATTCTTATTATCATGGAATCATTTTACATAATTGACACCTTTTACATAAAAAAGTTATTTGGAAGGTATTTTGTTTATACTGTAGCTAAAACCTACCTGAGTTGTCTAGTCCCACTGAGCCATACAGTATATTCATCAATGCATAGTTCTCTTGCATTTCAGCATTTGTTATGAAAACCAAAATTCTTACTCTGAGTTATTTATGCTGGCAGCGCTTCAAAGGGAGCAACTGCTTTACTTCATGCCAATCTCTGTAGCAGTGGGGAAGAGTACCTCTCCTAAGATCATTTATATCTTGTTAACCTTTCGATGCAGATTTGTCTGAACACATTTTTTTCCTTTAGTGCATACCTGCAATGACAGGAACTTGTTTGATAAGACACTGATATAAAACACTGATATAAGACACTGATATTCTTGTTTAGTGAAAATAAATATACCTGTGAATCCAAACACCTTTTATTTTCTTTCTTCACTTGTTGACAAAACAAATACAAGAATTTCCAAGATGCAGAAATATAACATCCTACTCCTTGCATGGAACGGTGGCCATAACACTGTGTTGCTTCAAGAGCTGAAAATGAAGGGCTCATCCCCAACATAGTGCAAAGTGAGCATTAGTCAAAAGGGACACTTTATTCTCGTGCGGGTAGATCCAAATCTGCTAATTTAACATCAGTAACTCCTCCAGTTATTTCCCAGAAATTTTACCATACACACGTGCAGGTCTTCCACTCTGGGCTATGCCTTGACTTGTAGTATAATCAAGACATTCACAAGACCAGGTAAATTATTGCCATCACTCCCACTTATCTGCTCTTTTAATTGCTTCCAGAAAACATTCAGGACTTATGGTTTGTTTTGCAGAAGGAAAGCATCAGACTGGCTTTGTGGGAGCCGAAATGCTGGAACCACAGCCATGCCATGGGGTGGAGAAGGGTGTGCTCCACCGAGCAGGGAGCTTCTCCTGGCAGTAGGGGAGGCTGGGCTACTGCACCAAGCTCACCCATGCTGCACTTGCCCTCTGCCAAGGAAAATCAAAGCATGGCAAGAAGCTGCCAGGTGTGATATGAAAATGGAAACCATGCTCATAAGTAAGGGAAGATGCTGATATAATCGCTGTACTGCATGGTGTCGGGACATTACAGCAGTCCAGTTCTGAAGCACATGTGTATTTTCCAGTTTCCATGAAAATGGAACATGGAGCAGTGTGACAGTGGTCACAAGGGTTCTTGGATGAGGGAAGAGACGAGAACGTTGACTCCATGTTCAGAAGGCTTGATTTATTATTTTATTATATATATATATTACATTATAACTATAATAAAAAGAAATAGAAAGAAAGGTTTCCTCAGAAGGCTAGCTAAGAATAGAATGGAAAAGAATGAAAACAAAGATCTGTGGCTTGGACAGAGAGTCTAAGCTATCTGGTCTGTGGTTGGCCATTAATTGTAAACATTCAAGATGGCCCAATCACTGATGCACCTGTTGCATTCCACAGCAGCAGATAACCATTGTTTACATTTTGTCTCTGAGGCTTCAGCTCCTCAGAAGAGAAAAAATCCTAAGAAAGGATTTTTAGTGAAAAGATGTCTGCGACAGAGCAGTTCAATAAATTTTCCATGTTGAGTGGAAAATAAGTCTGAGATTTAGTGCTCAGAGAAGCTCCAGATTACATGGTTGTGTAATGACTCTCTTGCAACATGCCTAATTTTGTTCAGGTAAGATCAAGCCACACTTACCTGTTCAAGATTTCTTCCTGGAACAGATACATGTTTATATCTTAGGACAGAGATTAAGTATCATTTCCCTGAAGCTAAACAGAAATATAGCACAAACCATTTTTCCCCAGTTTTCAGTATAGAAAGGCTGTGTTTAAGTTAGTAACCAATACTATGGGACAAGCCCCTGTTGAGCCTGGCGTTGAGACTACTATATATCTCTTCTAAGGTGACTTACATTGGAATAATGTGATCTCATAGACCCAAGGGCAACTGCACTGTGTCAGGCAGGCCAAAATGCAGTAAATAAGAATGACTTATTCTACTTTGAAAGCACCTATCTGATCTGAATTAAAATCCCAATGCCCTGTAGTTTTAGCATAGGTATAACCTGGATCTGCTACATTCCCTTCCTCTGCCTCTGACCAAAGTACACCAGATTCTTCAGAGGAACAAATACTCATCTAACAGCAACTGCAATACACTTTATTTGGAAGGCATTTGTGGGTCATCACGTAAGTCACTCAACAAGGGTTCAGAAGTAGTACTGTATGTTGTGAGAGGTTGCTTCATCTGCAGAGATAGAAAAGTACTAACAGAGAAAACCAGAATAAATATCTGATGTGTGAAAACAGATTTTTCAAAGCTTCCTATCTCTGTAATTTAGTTTGTTAAACATGAATAGATGCAATTACTGCAAATCTGGTACAACACCAAGTGATGAAGACTTAGAATTTATGCATACCTGTAATATGTACACAATAGAAGATAATAATAAAAGAAAATAAAAGATAATTAAACACCCCCATGGTTACAGATGTCTTTCTGCTATCATATGCTTTGAGTTACTTTTTCATTTATGTATTTTCTGTTACTTGTTATGTTCTTTTAAATGTCCCTGACTTATTTTCCTGCATCAACTCCATCCTTCTTTTGCTTGGCAGAGATTGTTGTTTTTCCTGCTTACCATTGGGGGCATTAAAATTACTTATTTATTTTTTTACATACACTTCTTGGAAAAGTGCTAGGCTTAGCCTCATTCTGTACAGTAGCCAAGCAGGGCACATTGTTAGTACTCTGTGAACAATGGGTATTATTGTTATATCAACTTGGGGGAGAAGAGAAAGATTGGTGGATTTAGTTGGAGATAAACTAAATAATAGGCACATGCCCAATCTGGATTTCACTGAGAGCAACTGAGTAACTCCAGTTAACATCACTGGGAATGGGGTTAAGCTGTTAGCATTACGTCTGTTTCACCAGCTGTAGTCATCCATATGTTAGATTTCCAACCTCACCCTCAGGCTCCCCACATTAGTGGGGAGAAGCTCTAACATCCTGAGGGGCCATTGGTCCATCCAAAGGTGCCTGGGAAGTGTGTGATAAATTGGCTTCCTTGGCTGTCATTCTGCTTTCAAGATTGTTAATGCTACAACTTTTTTTACTGGAGTGTCTTGAGCTATGAATATCTCACACTGGTGTTTTGAACACAGTTTCTGCTGCAGCTTGGGCAGCATTTTCAAAGCCCACAGCTGAGCAACACTGGCTTGCTCATGCAGGGAAACACTGGGGAGAAATACCTGAGCTCCAGGCAGATAATTTAACTCTGGAGCTGGGTTTAGCACACATTGTGCCTGACTTGATCAGCCTGAAATAGTCAATTAATCACCCCTCCCCTTAGTATCAGTACTGCTTACAGGATTGAGAACTGTTGTTTCCGTGTAGCTTTTCCTGCATGGCTGAAAACTTCATGCAGAGGTTTTGCACTTAATTTTCTATCAGTAACAGCTGCAAAAATCACCCTCAAGTACAGCACCTGAATGGTGGAGTCTTTAAACGACATGTTTCTATTCATCTGGAGGATTTACTAAATGATGTTCACATGGCTTAAGCACTGAGGTGAATGCAGGTATTTCTGGAAGGACACACCTTCCTCTGGCCTATGCTGAGAATGCCTTTCTTTAATTGGATTTCTCTGCTAACTAGGAGAAATTCTGACATATTAGAGATTGTTGTTATTGGCTTTCTGTGTTTCACCACTGTTAAAAGTAGAATTGGTGTGCAATAATGGAATTTAATGTATTTAATGCTTTTGAGGAAGCCTCAGATTATCCGCCATGTGTGCATTTCTGGAAGGATGAGAACTAAGAATAGATGCACTGAAAATCAGTTCTGTCTGATAAAACAGCTAGATTTTGGGGCTTGGACAGAGGCAGAATGGATTTTGATGCTTTCATCCCAATATAAACTGCAAACTCTTGTACTGATGCCCTTAGCAGATCTGTTTGAGTCAGCTTCACTGATGTGGCAGACCTAAGCCAGGTTTTCATGGACAGGAATGCAAGGAGCACAGCAGATAAGCAGGGTTGTACCAAGTTGTACCAGCTCAGATGTAGTGTGGTTTATTTTAAGCTTTCAAGAAGTCAAGCTAAGAGCAGGTCAAAATAATTTTAATTTTAAAGTGAATTCAGATCACCAGAAGTTTGGAGCAGCTTTTTTCAATCATAAGTGAAAATCAGTGCAGCTCTGACAATAGACAATATGTGAGTGAGGAAACTCCTGCTTGCAGGAGATCATGAAAATATGGTAGAAGGAGTTTTCTGCCAGAGACAAGATGACAGCTGATATCTAGAGCAAAGAAAAAAATCTTTGGGGTTAACAAGAAAAAACATCTGAAAGCATTCCAAAACATTTCACCAAAGAAAGTCCAAGTGTTAGTGACAGATGTTAATGTTGTTGCTAAATGCTTGACTGGCAGGTAGTCAGATACTTGTGAGTTGAGTATGGCTTAAGAGCTTATTTGAAAGCAAATAGAAGCTTGAAATGAGGCAACTCCAGTTCCCTGTTCTGGGAGAAACATGGGAAGTGCTGTGAGCTGTGAAGACACATCTGTTTAACCCAGTGCTTGTCTTCAGCAATGGCCAGTGGCAGATGCTTTGGAAAAGAAAAGGAGGCATGTGTGGAGCATTCCTTCCCCTCCTCTAATCCCCAGATCCTGGCAGTCAACAGTTTAGGGACTTCCCAATGCCAGACATTGCATATGGACCATTGTTTTTAATAGTCACCAGTGGACCTATATTCCATAAATTTGACTAATTATTTTTTCTATCCATTTATACTTTTGGCCTCTACAGTATCCTATGACAACGAACCCTTGGGCTGAATTATGCTGTGTGTTAGAAAGAAGTCTCATTTTTTCTGTTTTGAACCTGGTTCTCAGTAATTTTGCTGGGTGTCCCAGTTACTGCACAGTTAAAAATAGTGAATGACTGTCCCTTGCTCAGGCTCCTAAGACTGGCTCATTTTAGAGATCAGAGATCCGCAGTTTCCCTTAATGAAGCAGAAAATGCTTATTCTCCAAAAACTTCTCTGTATTCCTGTTGCCCTCTCTTTTGTACACTGCTTCAGTCAGGGTCACCCTACAGGATCTAAAATATGAGTACACCATGTTATACTACTTCTCATATATTTGGCCTGTTTATAACCTTTGTTTTGTGGACTGTGTTCAGATATGTCTGGAAAGAAAACAAATCTTTGCAAAAACCAGTACAAATATCTCTTGTGATTTTTGTTCCTCTTACAAGAGCTGATAAGGTGTGTCCCCAGTGCAGTGGATGGAATCATAGGAACATTTAGGTTGGAAAAGGTCCATAAACCTAGCAGTGTTAAGCCTACCACTAAACCATGTCCCCAAGTGCCACATTTACATGTCTTTTAAATCCCACCAGGGACGGTCACTCCGCCACTTCCCTGGGCAGTCTGTTCCAATGGCAACCCCTCCTGTGAAGAAACATTTCCTGAAATCTAAATCATGCAACTTGAGGCTTTTTCCTTTTGTCCTGTCATTTGTTATTGGAGACAAAGGAAGGAATGAAATGGTTCCTGTTTCAGGACATCTCCTGGAAGTGTCATCACTGTCTCAACAGGAATGCAGGGACCACATGCAACTGGGGTTCCTGTCTCCCCACCAGTTTGGGGCCACCACCACAGTGGTCCTTGTGGAAGCTGGAGAAGAGCACAGTTGATTGGACTGCACAAATCTGCTTGTACAGAGCCATCATGGGAGAAGGCATGAAGGGTCTTCTAGAAAGATCAGTTTTTCCCCTCTTCTCATCTCTGTCTGCAGAGAGCCCTTTACTGCCCTGAGAGGGAAGGGTGAGGGAGAAGCCCTGGCTTCAGAGTCCAGCTACAGTTAGATGAGAAGCAATGTCACTTCCTTACTCCTTTTAAAAGCATTGGTACAGCTGCTACCTTGTGCTTTTTGCCTATGAGAAGTCCATGTTTCTTGCCCTCCCCACAGCCCTTCCCTCTCTGCAGTGGGAGGCTCCTCTGAAGAGCAGACAGGCTGCTCTGAGCATCTCAGCTGTGTGAAGAGAAAAACAGACAATTTCCAGGCAGCTCTTGATTTATGAGCACTTACCCAGCTAAGGTGATTAGCCCAAAATGTTGACCTAAAGCCACCAGTGGGAGGCAGCTCCATTGCTGTTGTAATTGGGCTTACCTCATACCCTCAGATCACTATCTGATTTATCACCACAGCAGTTCTGCTCTAAAGTATTGAGCCTAAATGTTCTTTTGCTTTCCTGGTGGAGAAATCACAAGGAGATACAGGTTTAGAGCCAAATTTTCAGAGGCTGATTCCAACTGTTTTTTTAGCCCTAAAGGCTTTGGGTGCATTACAATTGGAAAGGGTAAAAGCTTCAAAATCAGGAAGGCTGCTTCATTAAGCACAGAAAATCTAGGTGCCTGCAGATGGACCAGATCCCTCTCCCATTAATATTCCCCTCTGTGGCCACTGGACACCATTCATGAGTTATCCAAGAGTGTTCAGAGAAAATATGTGCACCATGATCTGTAAGGGAGGAAGGGACAGTAATGACCTACAGTAGATGTTCTGGTGGCCAGGGTCCCTGGGAAAAGCTTTTCTGGCTTTGGTGCATTAAACCCCAATTAGGCTGCTGAGGTTTAAACATGCATGTAGATGTTTCGCTGAATCACTGCCACATTGCATAAACATGAAATTTCTTACTCTGAATCTTGAATGTACACATACTGTGGCACCAGAAAGGAGTGCAAAGAGTTAGAAGCACAAATCTGCAGGGTACATCAAGGCCCTTGTGAAATACGGCCCTGGATTTTGGCAGCTGACTTTGACTTCATAGCCAGATGGTGAAGAAAAATATATTCAAATTTCTATAGTAAACATATCTACCAGACCTTAACTTTAGCAGTGAGTCTATTACCAGTTGCATTCAAAAATTACGTTTTTAATCTGTTTTGTCATTTACTGTCATTTAAATCCTTTTCTGCTCTGTTAAAAAAAGGTTTGTTAGTATGAACTGCAGGAGATCTTGCTATTGAAATGACAATTTGGTTTTAATCTGCACATTTCTTTGAACAAGTTTACACATTGTCGTCTCTAAAAAGGAATGAACCTTCACATTTAGCAGCATAGAATTAAAAAAAAAAAAAGAAATGTGCTGCACATGAAAATCAGCCTGTATAACTGTGAAGGACCTTTTTGATGGTCATTGCACTGTAGCTGGGCAGGTCACTGCATAACTGCAGAGTAGTTATAGTCCTCAGAAGAACTGCTTTACTTCTGTTTTATACTGCAATAGCTTAATGAAGTAAAATTGGACTGGTGCCATAACATTTAAGGAGCTATGTTTTGAAGCCTCCTTCACACCAATGTAATTTGCTGTGACATGTGGCACATGTCTCAGAAACACATTCAGAGATAAGTCATTAAAATGGCCAGCTATAACTGCACTGCAGCCATGCTCTGAGGATGTCATGCCAACATTCACTGGATTCCCCACCTGCTGTGGGAGATGGATATGACAGAAGGAGAATGGCCAACAGTGGAAGCATTTTGGAGGTTTGCATTCAGCTGTATCCCTGGGGCTGAAGATCTTGTGTTCATACTTTTCTTCCCCACATAAACATTTGATTTCTCTCACATTGTGGCCAGTCATTGCTGGGTCCTGGAAAGTGTTACAGTTCTCACTAGGACTGGAAAGAGGCTGGGAAGGCCCTTCACTGACACACTTGATTGTGGATGTCCCATTTGTTTCAAAGCTGCTTACATGGCACATTTCCTACACAACGAACAGCAAACGCTGATCAAGGGCATGGCCTGCCAGCCCCCAAACCATCAGTGGTACATCACTGTGCTCTTTTATTATTGCCTTCCATTTGAGTAGCCAAATTTTAGCCACGTGGTTTGTCACCCTAGTTTTTTGAAATTTTCTAAGCCTTCTGATGTTGACATTCTTGTAGTAAACTTTCTCACACACTTTCTGTAAATAAGTCATTGTTTTGCATTCCTTTCGGGAGGAAGAGAGAGTTGATAGACCGATGAGTTGACCAGTGTCATTGGAGAGGTGTCACTGTCACCCTCCAATCCGCTGTCACTTTTGTAAAACTATAAATATCAGAGTCAGAAATAAAACTTCCCTTTTTTCCTTCACCTTGAAAGCAGTGTAGTGTGTGTGTTCTTTCGTGTCCTATAGCGACATGGTTGCCTGCAGGAAGATATTCTACATGCAAGTGCTGCTGTTACCACTGTTTTAACTCCCTTACAGCTTTCATTCACAGTCTGGTTTTGGTTGTGAGGTCCTCCTTGTCATAGAAAGTCCATGTAACACTGAAGAGCTGCTCAGCTGCTGATCACAGCTAGGCTGGGACCCAAAACTAGAAGCTATTTGTAAAATGAGAAAGTTTGGGAAAGTTAGTGGCACCATGAATTATTCCAGGTTTAGACAAATTTCCTCCAAACTCACAAAACACTATATTGGATTGAGATTAAGCATGGTAGAATTTTTCTGGAGAGGATGACTTTCTTCTTCTTGCTGATTTGTTCTCTTGAGATGAGTCACTTAGAATTTTTTAAATCTTCCAAGTTTGGAGCTATGAACACCTAACCAAACAAGCAAAGATTGGTTGTTTCTTGCTGTGGCACTGTGGAAGAACAAGAAAGAAATAAAAAAGCATAAGGAAAGGCTCCAACTGATTCTGTGAGGGCTCATGGTTGTGCATTAAATCACTGCCTGACCCCTGGGGCTGCCTGCTGACCATCAGCTACAGGGTCAGCAGCGTAAGCAAGGAAAAGGCAAATGTTCAGGTTACAAATACAGACACCACAATCTTGAAACCACTGTTTTTCCTTTTGTCCTGGCAAATAAATGCATATAAGCAGAAATAAGTCTTTAAATACAGTTTCATAGGCTAAGGCTTATGGTACTCACTTTTGGGAGAATTCAGAATGGCATTTCTGGGAACCTTTGTTGTACCTTTCTACCCACTAAAGCCTTGGCATTGTAAACTGATTCCCACTCTGCACTACACCATAACTTAAAGGGTGGCTCAAAACAAACAGCAGCAGATCGATTTACGTGCCTGGATACTATTGAAATTGCAAGGCCTTTGTTCTCTCTATTTCTAAAGAAACATACCTTTTTAGGATAATATTTTAAGGAAATGCTTTAAGTCACATTTTACTTGTCTCATACATCGACTTGCATTTATTCTTTTAAAAACTGAAATGTGACTAAATTACAAACAATCCTCATTCTTCAATTCCCGTAAACACACCTTTTCAGACCCACACATGCTATGAAGAAAGTGGAGGAGGAGGGGAATTTTGCTTAAATTCCTGGGTAGATTGCAGGTGCATTTGTTTGCATTAAGAGAAATGTCTAACAGAATCCTCCTTTGTGACACACTATAGCAACTTTTCAATTTTCTCTCGTTAGCTCGTGGTACTTCCTCCTCAATAAGGTACTATTGTGCTGCCTCTAACCTGATCTGGGAAACACTGTGGAGCTGTCAACTCATCAACCCTAGAAAATGGATAGTTAATCTCTTCAGGGGACTTGTTTCATTTCCTGTGGCTCATGTAAAATCCAAATATTTAGCTACTACAAACAGTGAGTTCTTCACCTGGATTTCACTGATAAAGCAACAAAGATTATTACTTCTGATTTTTTTCTCCTTTTCTTCAGTTTGAAAATTAATGCCTCTTGGTGAAGAGTCTCATTTTTAAAGCCACAATTTTGCACTCTATTAAGATGGCATGCAATTACATTTTCTGAGGTTTTTTAGTTTGCATTGGGTTTAAAAATTCACCTCCTATTTTCTTTGGTGCTCTCAGATTTTTGGTTCTCACCCCTTGATAGGAGGCACAGAGAGCATAGGACTGCTCAGTCTTTCATGGGTCTAATCATGGGGATGAATGATGCTTCACACAGGATCAGCCTTTCATAATTTCAAATATTGGGGTGTTTTTTCAAGGTCATAATTCCACTGTAAAGAAGGCTCCATCACCATTGCTTATTCTCTTGACATGCTTTAAGATTTTTTTTGTGCTTTGGTATCGCCTTCCTGATGATCCTACACTAGCTGAGAAAAGACAGATTGTGCTGAGTAAGAAGCAAATGAGGCATTTCATGTCCTTTTTCAGAGGTTAGCCTTTCTAGTCAGAGCCTTTGGGGTGCTCATGCCTTTGCACCTTGGTGGAGACCCACTAAAACCTGCAGGCTCACAATGACATGCCCACAGAGGACACAGAAAGAAAGGGATCCAGAGAAGCAAAGAGCTGGTAAGATCCATGGCAGTGTCTAAAGGTAAGTCCTGAAGAAATTCCCAGAACTTCCCCCTTTATGGGTTAAAACAATAAAAGTTACTTGCCTAAGAAAGAGGAAGGAAAGGTCCTGTACTGCAGAGAAACACTTTCGGTCTGCTGGTTTACCCAATGGAACAAGGACAGATTCCACCTCAGAGATGCTGGAGAGCAAAGGCAGAGGCAAAATAGGTGGTTACCTGTGAAAAGGCAGTATTCCCTGTTAAAAACAAACAAACACCCCCAAAAACAAAATAAAAAAACCCAAACAAACAAAAACAAAAACCCCAAGTAATTCTTAGAAGATGTGGCATGAAATCAAGCTGTAGTCTTATGTGGTGCCAGTGACAACGGAGGTTTCACCTGAGGACTAGAAAGCACAAGTAGACAGTGTTTTTAGAAAGCTGCACCAGAGCAGAAATTCCTGAAATTTTTAAGTGGCAGTACCTCTGTTCATTCATTTTATATCCCAGTACACATCTCTGATTTCAAGGCTGCTCTGAAAAGTGGGTTATTGTTCAGGACTCTGGTGTGCAAAAGAGGACAAAATAGTGGAGGGAAAAGAAGCAGGAGAGAGAGAACTTAAGAAGAAAACAGGAGAGAAAGTAGGATACAATTTAAAGGGGTAACTATGGGGTAATAAAACAGATTTATCCCAGGTCAAGAAAGCAAAACTTTTTCCCCTCAGAGTGACTATCACTTTAGAACATAACCTACACATTATCACAAAGAACAACAAAGTCCTGAGGTTTGGGCTGTAAATTGCCATTGGAACAATCTGTCAAGAGTGGGCTGGGTTCCTTCTGAGCTCACTCTGACAGCCCTCCCATGCTATAATACATTAATATAGTCATGATAGCCTGAAGATATAACTGTGATGGTACAAAACTTGATGTGCCCCCAGTGAGCTCTTAATCCTCCTGTTTCGTGGCGTTCTCACTGCTCAAAAGCAGTGCAGTTTACTGTGCAAAAAAAACCCCAGCACATTAATTTTACAATGCTGTATACCAAAGGAACCATGATAGCTAACATTTATATTTTGGACCAAATAAATTTCCAGTAACAAATATTATTACAACAAGTACCAAAGGAACTCAGAATTGCTAAGTTATTTTTCCATTGACTTTTGGAACATCCCATAATCCTTCCTTATATATCAGTTCAGAAACAGTGAAATCTCCTTTATCACAACCAGCTGACCCAATCTCAGCTGTTCTTTGAAAATAAAACCACATGTTTTCTTAGTTACTCCACGTGGAGATCCATTTAGTCCCTCTCCTCCAATAGCTTCTGTTGCCAAAATTTGCAATTCTATGAAACAGGAGTAGCTGCTGCATAGCTGGACTCAAACCTGTCTTCCAAGTGGGATCCCCAGTTTAATCTCTATGCCTCAAACAATCACCCCAACAGCTTCTGAATTTTTGTCTGTTTTGCTATACACACTTGCAGACTTTTTTCCCGGGATGACTAATTGAAGCAGAACACATGGTGTGTCAAAACATTTTACCCTTCCCTTCTGGAACACTTTCTTAACATTTTTGGGGGGGTTTCCTACCTTCAGAAAGGTTTGGCCCACAAGTGTTGGATGTGCTTTGTTTTGTTAGCCTCAATGAGAAGAAGTTGTGTTTGGGCAGATTGTATTTAATAGAAACATTCATCAAAAGAAAAAAAGAAAAAACTGAAGAAAAAAAAAGAAGAAAAAAAAATAGTTTTGCTGACTGCAGGCTTTGGTGCAGCAATGACTTAGCTAAGAGGTAGAAGGACATGGTTCTGCAGATAGAAGAAAGGCTGCTGACCCAGGAATTCTATAAAGCTGTGGGAGGGAGGATGAGCTGGGAAGCAGTGAAGGAAGGGGGCAGGAAGGCTGCCTGGCCATAGGCAGGAAGAAAGGTGAGCAGGCTTAGCACAGAGTACTGCTGTTTCAGGTCAGCTCTCTTGGTGTGTAAGAGTACATACAGCATATAGGGATGGGGAACACCATCACTTCTACCCCTCATAACCTGCTCAACATCTGCAGGAGGTCATGAGATGAGCTGGGCAGCCAGCATAGACTGAAGCAGTGAGCTGAAGCTCCACTGGTCACTGTCCTCCACCACTCACTACCAAGATGATTCAGACCTTGCCAGCAAGCACAGGGGAAATCAGCTGGTAACAAATGGGCTACAGTTGCCTCCGACTGAAGTGGCACGGAAATGAAGTTTGAGGGGAAAGACAAACATAGAGCAAGCTTGGTGAAAACATATTTCCTTTTCTGTCCATAACACTGGAACAATTTGGGTTTCCTCTCAGGTGTTAAGCTCTTTCAATGCAGCTCTTTCAATACTGTTTAAATCACTGCTTTGTGGGAAGACCTCATCCCAACTTCCTGAATGCTGTGACTTCAGACATTTGAACCTTCTTTGATGGGCTGCAGCAACAGCCAGGAAGATACCGATGTTTAGGCAAGCCCAGGCACACCTCCTCTGGGCAATCCAGTCTGGCACCAGCATGTAATCTCAGCCCTCTTCATTCTCACAGAATTTCAAATCAAAACTCACTAGAGTCTCATGCCTTTCTTGTCAGTGAACACGGTGGCCTCAGTCACACTTGACAGAACATGCAGAGGATGAGCCGCAGCAGCCTCGTGCCCCTGGTACAGCAACTGAGCAGCAGACTGACAGAGCAGCCTTGTGGCTGGTAGTATAGTAACTCACTCAAGCACATGGCCAAAGCAGGGCAAGGAGATCAGTGAGAGACTTTGGTTCAACATTCAAACTTCAGCCTATCAAGCCTTTCCTGGCTTCTCAGCTCATGGCTCTGGCTTACCCCACTGCAGCAGCCATGCAGTACCTCTTACTCAGAAGCTGAGGATGCTGAAGTTTTAGGAGAAAGGCAGAGGGAAGGAGGAAAAGAAGAGAGCCCATGTGACCCCTGGAAACTGCCGCACTCAGGAAAGGGTATTTCGTAGGTCTACTATTTTGGCACAGATTTCACAAGGTGGGGCTTGGGTGTTTCTCTAGTGATGTTGGAGGCATAGCAGAAGATCATATCAATGACCTTGTTTGACCTCTTTGTACCTTTCCATAGTCCCTCCCTCTGTGATGCCATGGCGTAACATCCGTTAAAACAAGCTGCTTGCAAGATACAAGAAAACCTGCTTTGCTGTTTGCTTTTTCTGCCTTTAACTTAAGGCCATCTGCATGGTTCTTGCAAGTCCCAAGAGATCTCTCTCCTCTGCTGCAGAGATGTCAATGTGATTTCAAAGAGTCTTGCAAGGTGAAGAATAAGAAAATGAATTGTCCTTACATAGCACCTTGGGGCAGAATGATCCTGACAGCTTGCAACTTGAACTATTCTCCTGGCAGTGGTGCAATGATATGATAAATTTGGTTTAAAGATGACTGGGAATTCTGAAGCTAAGCATTCTTTATCTGAAAAAAACAATTCATCAATACGGAAGCAATATATGGGAAACATCTGTGGTGTTCAAGAGCAGAGAAAACGCTTTACATTTTTTTAAATGATCTAAGTGTTGAATTTTGACATTTTAAAGGAAAAAAAAATCCATTCTCATGTTTGGAAAAACATTTTGTTTCAAAATGCTACCTAGAGTGATAGCTATGCATACTGCTTGTTAAATGGTCTACAAAATTTTGAAATATTGTGAAATTACTGAAGAAAAAACAAGAAATAGGAATGGTTTATAAAATTTCTTTGAGTAGTCTATGCAAAGTTGCAGTTCATTAAGTTTTTCAAGATCATGATTGTTCTTCCCACAGTGAAAGGAACTATGAATGAGAAACTCAGACATCCATATGTGAAGAAACCATTTCCCACTATCTTTGAGAATGTCTGGGAAACATAAGGAAACCACTGACAATTAGTGGCCACGTAAAACAGCTTGCTCTTCCGCTTTATAGTCATAAAATGCATTTATCTGGCAGCACTGGTTTTGAAGGGACTGGCTTAATGGATCCACGTGTGGCAGATGTTACATTTTCTACAGTAACTGTGAATCCATTCTGGGAATTGGCAGCACCTTCCCAGACAATGCATGTGAGCATGCAATAGAGATGCCTGTTAAAGAAAAGGAACACAACTACAAAAATAACCCAAGAAACCAGCAGCCTCGTCCTCACTGCAACAGGCAATGCCACACCTGCTTTCCACTGTCTATGCTTCCTACTCAGTATTCGCTTTCTGGGTTCAAAAGCAGTAGTTTATTAGCTAGTTGCAAATAAATAAATTATCTTCCAATTCAGTTTTTCAGGAAACTAAAACACTGGGCAGACTAACAGCTATTTTCAACAAAAATTTAATGCTTATATTTTCTCTTAGCTTAAGTTGGCAATGTGTTGTGGTATAGCAGTAATCTCAGCATCTCGTACATTGTCATGTCAGGGTTTCATACCAAATATTCATGGTCAACCAAAAGGTTGCAGCAGTATGGACAGTTTCTGTACTTCCCTGGCCTCTCTTTGTATCTTACATTTCAGGTAAATATTTTCTTGCTCTTTGGAGTCTGAAAACTAGTGCTTTTCAGATTGTCCTTCACACCCATGTGAAAGAGATTGTACATCTTTGATTTCTTCTTGCCTTTGTAAGTTCCACCACAGCAATGAGATTTGACTGCAAATGTGCATCTTTTCTGGCTGCCTGATTTAGTTTTTACTGCATTAACCAGGAGATATCCTGGAAGGATCCCTGATGAGTGCTTGTCAAGGTCTTGTTTCGTTTCACCTGCTGGGCTCTGGCCAGCGGGTCTCAGATTCACGCTGATTCAGCATTTTCAGTTTGTGCTTGCCTACTGTGGGAAAAATTGGAATCTAAGGGCTTCAGAATGAATTGTTCAGTAAAATGATGATAAAAGCATGCATTAATCTTCTTGGCTTAAAATTTACTTAGAATTTGTTTCTTTGTGTTTTTTCTACTCTTTTGAGAACAATATTGTTGAACGTATTATTGTATTATGAACGATGTTCATAATAGTTGCTGACAAATGTTCCCTTCCTGTTTTCCAATAGTGCACTTCATGTTCCAGGGAAGTAAAGGATTGTCTCTTGTGGCCTTGTGAAGGTTATGGCCCTCAGGTTTAATGATATACTTCAAATGCTAATTATGACCAAATCCCACCATCCTGTGACTGTATTACGGGGACATTGTGACCTGCAAAGTTTCTGATTCATACACTGTGTGTCTCCTCTACCTCAACACACAAAGCCATAGGATTTTTTAAGGAATATGTGCAAATAAATGGGATGAGACTTCAGAGATAAAAGAGCAGAAAACATCAGAAAGGAAGATAATCTGAAGAGAGAATGTGGAAGATGAGAAGAAGGAAACTAAAGTGGCTATATTACACTGAAACCAAGAGGAGCCTGGGGCATACCCAATTCCAACGTAAATCATCTGTTTCCATAACAGACCCAAACCACCACTTTTGTTTTTCCACTTGAAATGTGAAAGCATGAGGCACTTTGAGAGCTGCAGCTTAGGGTCACTTGTGCATGGGATATTGATGGTGTGGCAGAGCCTGACTGTCAAAATTGAGAATAATTCATTAATTGTGTATCACTCACTTTATGTGTGTTTCAGATGTAAATTCCCAAAGGACCTTGACTATAAGGAAGCAGGCTCTGAATTTTTCCAAATAATTATTTTCATGGCCTACTATGGAAGAATATTGACCATCAGATATAAATCTGAGCTGAAACAGTGCAAGCTACAGGTGCTTCCAAAACCATGGATTTCAGATGGTGCCTAAATGAATCATGAAGTTTGGAGTGCAGAAATTACTAGAAACTTCACTGCTGCTTCTTTCTACATTGATCAAATAAGGAAGGAAAAGTGCTGATTTCTGGAAAAACAAAGGGGTGTTGCAGAGTTTACTCTGCCTGAGGGACAAGAAGATGGATCAAGAGAGGAAGAGGATGTAAATACAGTCGCTGTGCATGAGTGTGTTTTTGCCTGAATGAGTTGGAGGAGGCAGGGGTGGGCTGAGGGACTGACTCAGTGCTGCTAGGCTGGTGGAGGGTTTCCTTGTCTGATACTGTCTGACTATAACTAACAAAGCCTCTTGCTTTGATCTTGTGACAGTGGAAATCCATCTAATGCTGCTGTTTTGAAAGTTTGTGGGTTCCTTTCATTATTTCATTACCTATGCTGAGTAAAAGAAACAATGTGGTTTGTTTTAGATTAATGGCTCTCCATTCATTACTGCAGCGACTCCAAGTATTTTCCTCTGTCAGCTCCCTGCAAGGTCAGCCCCTGACTATTCAAGTTTTGTGGGTTTCACTCAACTTCCAAGCCTCAGAGCTAGAAGGAATGTCCTCTTGCAACCACACTGTAAATAACTTTGATGGTGGTGGCCAGTCTGAGGTGAATGGCTGCTCTTGGGAAGGAGGTCTCAGTAAGAGCCATGCCCTTAAACCAGCCCCTGCATCACCTTGATATTGAGCTCAGCAGCCAAGTCCCAGCCCCCAGGAGCACAAGGCACTGAGAGAAGGGTTTGATATCTCTGGGACACTCTAACAAACACAGCACTGGAGAGTGGAAACAAATCTCTTATAGCTTTACTCCCACCTTATCTATACTACCCCATACTATTTTTGCCATTAACCTTTTCTAC
>NW_005054302.1:2731984-2747161 GCF_000277835.1 Geospiza fortis | reverse complement strand
ACTTATTGGAGCAGGGGGATTTTTGCTCCCTGTTTTTTCCTTGGCTTTTCATTTGGGCTTGACATGGAATATATTTTAAAAATAATATAATGGAATGTAATTGATTTGGTGTCTTTCATGAAGGGTAAATCATTGAAAATAAATACTAATTTGAGGAATATCTTTAACTGACAGCATCATGTTTCCCACAGTATTAATATATTTTAAGTTGTTTGTATCATCACATCACTTGAACCAAAGTTCAACTCATGCAGAAAGTTGTAAAAAAGCAAGTTTTTGACTCCTGAGAAATTTACTTGAAAAAATAAAAAAGGTTTTGTTGAAAGCGTAACTAACCCCCTTTTTCTTGTCTTCTCTCCTTCTCTGCTTCCGCTCTATGCTCTCACAGCTTTCCTGAGCCAGAGTTCTCTGGACCCAGTGAAAGCCTTGAGGTCCCCCTGGATCTCTGGCTCCTTTTGAAAAGGCAGGAGATGAGGGCTGGAGACCCAGACACAGATTTTCAAGTGCACAAGAGAGAGTCCTGAATTTCTGGGTTACCAGATCTTCATGGATGGATCTAGGTGTGGGACCCCTGACCCTGTCATTGTGTTATCACTTAGCAGCCTGAAGATATTTGCCAAATGAAGAGAGGTACTCTCCTTTTTCCATCATGTCCATATGTCTTGCACCCTGAGTGGTGTGGGATGGTGAAAATGGCCAGGAGCTGCATAGGACTGTGCTCCTGGATGCAGAAAGAGAGAGATATGAGGTTATTAGGGGAGCTGAACTGAGTTGTGGTAACTTCAGAGGCCACACAATGCTGGTCAAGTCTGGCTGCTTGGAATTCTGTCTGTGACAAGTGCTCTCGCTGACAGCTGATAGTACTCCTAGGAAAAAAACTAAATGTCACCAATGTTTCTGGGACTGCCACGTTACTTTTGCTAAGGATCATGGAAACCAGCAAGTAGATCTACAATAAGAATACAGCATATAGCAAATGCTATGGATTTGGATAATGGGGAGAAAAAGGAATATTAAGCTGCTTCCTCCTTCCCAGATTATCTTCCGGTCTCTGTCCTGAATACGGAAGTGGAAAAATCCACTGATAGAAAAAAAACCCAATTCTGTCCATTAAGAAAAGAAGAGCAACTCTCCTGCATCCTCAGGAAAAGTCTCTGACACACACAATAGTAATGCTGTACAGGTCTGCAGCTCAATGGGAATAAAGAAATTGAGGCTGGTACAGCAGGAGAAAACCTTTTCCTACACGCTTACTGGACAAGGAAAACCTTTTCCTTGACTTGCTGGTCAAGTTTGGATGAGCAGTCGGGATTGGACATGTGAGTTCTTCTGCAAGTGCAAAAGGTGCTGAAACTCAATTTCTGGCTATTTCCAGCTTTCCTTCATTTCCTTTTTGGCTTCAGTTTTATCCCCTTCATGTTAGCTCCCCAGTGTTTGCACTTCATGTTTTCCTCTTTACTGGGAGCACCAAAGGCCACATCTCAGCAGAAGTGGTGGTATGGAGAGATTCAGATATGCACATGAACCTTTCTTAAGTGTATTACAGAGATACGCTTTTCCTTGTTTTCCAAATGCTTATGGAGATATTTACATTTTACAATTTTCTTGTTCTGCATGATCAGAAAGGTCATTCTGTATTGTGTGCAGGAGCCTGGAAGCTGAGGAGAACCCCTGGACAGAGGACCAGGATGCTTCACAGAGCACACAGCCGGAGCTTCTCTGGGTGCTGGAGAATAAAGCATCTGAAATTTGGGATGAAAATAAAAGTGTCATAAAGTGTTACTGTTGAGAAGGCAGGCTCAGCCAGGTTTTTAAAAACTTCCCATATCTTCCCTGCCTTTTGACAGCTTCTCAGATAACTCACATGGTAAGGCAGACATATTGTTGTACCAAGCACCAGGTGGAAAAAATCAAAGTAACAGCCTGTTGCAAGCTCTTGTTAGCATGGCAAGTTTCACATTGACACCTGGCGTGCAGACACCCCGGCCTCCACACGCACGCACCCAGGCCCAGCTTTCAGAGAGCTGCTCGGCCCCTGGCCATTGCCTCTGTGCTCCAGAAATCATTCCTATCTGCAAGCATTTCATTTCACCCTACAGTGAAAACACAGGGAGTGCAAGAGGTTTTTTTGAAATGCCAGGGTCGTTGGCTAATTTTTCTGCCTAAAATACTTAGTGGGAAAGAGTGCATTGAATATTTGCTCACAAAGCCCTGACTTGGGCTGCTCAGCAATTATTGCCAAGTGCAGCTGGAGTCAGCAGCAGGATGTGTGGGAGCACAGCAGGCTGTGCTTGTGGCTCACACTCTGCCTGAATGAGCACCCGTGCATCCTTCTGAGGCCCTGGGCAGCAAGGGTGGGGGGATGCCCTGAAAGCAGGACCAAGTCTGGAGTCCTGCCTGCTTCAAAGAGCAGCTGGTGATGCAATTTCATTCAGCATATTAACACAGCTTCTTCCTCCTGAATGTTTTATTTGTCAGAATAGCAAACTTGGGCTCCATCATTGAAAAAATAAAGCTTTGATGCATTGTGTGTTTTTGCCAGACATTTAGCAGTAACCCAAATAAACAACTTGGTTTAAGGTTCACAGAACTTGAGTCAAAACTCTTATTTTAAGAGAAAAAATTCTTAGGATTTCATTTCTGCCATAATTCCTGAGCTGCCAAGATAGGGTGTCTCAGTTTTAGATATTTTAAAAACCTGATTTGGTTAAAAAGCTGCAGCCATTGTCCTAAACAGCTGACAGGTTCCCACCAGCCTTCCCCGTGCCAGCTGGCTCATGTATTCACAGAGTATCTTGGCAAATGGTCAAATACAACACACATTTTAAGCAGCTGGATTAACCTAGAGATTCTTACCAGAACCTTTTCATCTGCTTTTCAGAGGCAGACCGCTGCCATTTAATTATACTTTAATTGAATGAAAAAACAAGTCAATACCTAATTAATTGGGGTTACAGAAGAATGGCAATGCAGAGCCCTGCATTCTGGAACACAGTATTTAAAGGACAGCCTTGCTAATTCTAGCTACATTTGGAATTTGTGACCCTTCCCTTCCCTTCCCTTCTTCTCTTAAAAGTTCACATGGGGAACAAAAAGCAAAGACATCAGTTTCATGCTTGGATAAGTTCTGTTATAAAAGAAAACTTGCTGTTTTACCTGCTGCAGAGATGCCTGTTAAAGGGTGCTGTTGTTCTTGCATTTTTACATTATTTAGAGAGCTGTTTGCTTTTATTTTTTTATCTCAGAGTATAATCAAAACAGCAGTAGTCTTACTTAAAATTTCACAGTCCACATCATGATAGTGTTTGCAGTGTTTTAAATGAGGACCAAATGTTTTCCCCAAACCCATGAATAGTGGTGTCCAGATGTTGGAACCAATTTGGAGGACAGCTCTACTTGTGTATCCTAACAGTTAAGCACAGAACACTTCCCTACTCATTAGAGACAACACCACCCACCAAAACTCTGCTGTCACCAAAAAGGAGCACACAGAGGCAAACAGCCTGAATCTTTTTGAGAGACCTGAGTGCCACACTTCCCATCCATATCACTTCCTTCCCCAGTACAAGAGCCAAATATGCCACATCCTATACAACGCTGAAGTGAAAAGAATTTATGAAAATACTTTATTTGCTGTGATGTGTTTATATAGACCAGATGAATGATGTAATAATTCATTATATTGCATCAGAACAGATCATCCTGTTTTGTTGTGATTTGCATCCAAACTCATAGCTGAAGGTAGTCTTGAGTATCATTGGCAGCTGTGTCATATCTGTTGATATTATTCAAATTTCATGAGATAAATAATGAATTCTTTAATCTTTTAACACTTTTGCAGTCTCAACTGCGTGAAATAGACAAAGCCAAATAGGCAAATTATGTCTCCTAAAATGGATGAGAAAGCAAACTCCAGCAAATTAAGCATGCTTTTCCTTAATTACTTTACATTTGCTTCCATATTATTCAAAATATGAGTGTATATATATTATTGATGTAGTGGTGAATTGTGCTCTGGCTTTCACATAGTCTTCACATTTTTCCAGCGAGCCTACATCCAAATTGAAACATCCTTAGATATGGCCTATTTTTGTGGCTGAAAATACCTTCCACCACATGTTTCTTGAGATAAAGTGTTTCATTTACCCACTTCCAGACTTGGAAAACAAGATTTAGAAAAATTAATCAATTAAGAAAAATATGATTAGAGGGAAAAGTATCTAAGACCTAATTAATTTTGGGACAAAAACTCCTAACAGAGAAAGTTTTGCACAGGTGTATGAACAGAGTTATGCAGTTATGCCATGTGTTGTGCCTTTACTCGCGCTGTCATAAAAGGGAGGATTCCCGTGCAGGTAGAACCAAGATATTGGATGAAATTCTCTGAAATATCTTTGGAATTCTGGCTAAATGCTATGGTGTTTGGGCCTAATGCAGTATCAGTTCCATGATGTAAAGCTGTACCTTTACTTTCCTTGCAAAGGTCCTAAATGATTTCTGATCATCAGAAGAGACAGGAAAGAAGGCTGAAATTACCTTTTCTTGGTGATCACAGCATGCATCTCAGAAGAAGGAACAAGAAAAGGGTTTTTGAAGGTTGTGCTACAAAGCTTGGAGGCGGGGATTGTGCATTGGAGCACATATGAAGGAAGAGAAAGGGAGACAAGCAGGATGTCCTGGGAAGGGTAGCAGAGGTGACATGGCTCACAAGGGAGAGGGATGGCTTGGCAGTGGAAGGTGTTTTCGATGAACCTCATGTAGCTGTTGTGAGACTGGTTGTGAGACTAGCTGCCAACTCTCCCCAGCCTGTTGGAAGAGCCTCCACTTCATCTCTTGAGGTAAAGCCCTTTCCCTGGTTCATTGTGACATGCAGCCAAAGCACAGGCTAAGTCATAAGAAAGAATTAGTCTTGTTTTGCTTGTAATAATGCAGCCTTCTGTGAAAATGATGTGAAGAAAATGTAAAACACAAACAGATTTTGAGGGCTTCAAAGTGGTATCAAGACAAGAACTTTAACACTAGCAGTGAGCATTGCTTTGCTCTTTCATACAGGTACAGTTGTAGCACTGGTAGAAGACTTCAGAGCATGCTGATGTCTGTAGAATGTCAGCTCTTCAGTGAGAGGCACCATGTGTTTATTTGTTTAAATGACAGGTTGGTTTCAATGTTGATGATGGGACATGAAGGACTTGGAAAAACTCAGACCAGGAACACTTTGATGTTGCTGAGTCTTAAATGGGCTCAAGCTTTCTGAAAAAGCTTTGCCTGCACACCTCAGCTGTAGCATGAGGGAGACCAGACCACCCTCTAGTGGGATGAGACTGCATTTCAGCATGTGTTACTGCTTTAGCTATGAAACCATATTTCTGTTTCCTTTTGCCTTGGAGATTTTTTCAGATGAAAGATAAGATGAGATATTTATCTGTGCACACAGTGTGGGAGGGCTCCTATCCTAAAGGCTCCACAAACTTCCCCTGCTCAAGGGGTTTCTGAGTCAGAGGGGGGAGACTTGGTGTCCTGATACTGAAAAAAAGGAGCTGCCTCTCCTCTGTCTTTGGTTCCAAAACATTTAAATAAATGTATCTGTTTCTTCTGTTCATTTCGTCACAACATCAGGTCTAATTGACACATGCAAAATAACAGCTAGGAATAGGTAGAATATGGGGGGAAGGAATCAGCTTCAGAAGGGAAAATCTGCAAGAGGCTGGGAGCTGAGCAGCTGAGGAACAAGAAAAAGGTTTTCTTAATTCAAATTGGCCACATGAAAAAAAACAGATTGTGAAAAAAATATTTCAACAACTGAGTTTAGAGGAAAAACTACCATGAATTATTTATTTCACAATTATTATTTAGTACAGCCAGAGCTTCCTCATTTAAGAAAAATGCATGGTAAAGCTCCAGATGACACACCTTGGAAAATTCCTCTGCCTGGACACGAGAGCAGCCATCGGTCCCAACATCAGGCACACCTAGAGCACCAGCTCATGCAGAAGCAAAGGAAGAACCACAAAGGCAAACAGGATGTGCCATGTCCTCCCCAGAAGCACACATGAAAGCTGTCACGTGGCATTTGAAGGCCATGTTTCAGCCACAGATGGCTGGCAGGGGCAAGCTTTGGCACACAGGGTCTGGGAGCAGGAGAGACTGGTGGGGTGCAGTGGCAGCTTTTCTCCAGGAGGAAAGTGAAGGTCTGCCGTGGAGGGGTGCTCACTCTAGTTTCCACTTCAGTCAGCCAGGATTTGTTGCTCCCCTGCCTGTAAATCTTCTCCTAGGCCCTAAGCTTTCACGAAAAGAGACTGTGTTTTTGTCTGCATATGGAAAACATCAGCTTTGTTTTCAACACTGTTGCAGCCTGAAGAAATGGAAGTATTATATATTATAGTAAACGTATGTTGTCCCCGCCTCATGCCCATGGTGTTCCCCAGTTGAGGAGCAGGCTTCTAAAACTGATGTCCCTTACCACTGCCCTGCCTTTGCTCCAGCATTTCAAGCCCTGATTCAACCAAGGTGCCTGAAAAACATCTAACTAAAATGTCTAAGTGATGAGTGTCTCAGGCACTTAGACTTATTTCATGACTCTGAAATAAAAGAAAAAAAAATGTTTCTGTGTTTCTCTTACCTTTGGTCTATTGTCTGATTTTTGACTTATCATTTCTACTGACTTATCACTACTTCTATCTTCTTCTGCTGTAGCCCCATGAGGTTGAAGACTAGAATCCTCACAGCTAGAGTTTGTCTGGGCTAGCTGCTCCCCACATGTTCATGCATGCGCACACATGCAAACACTCCGGGCACAGAAGAGACTGAGATCTGCATATGGCAACCAATAAAATAGTGTAATTTTAATAGCTCCTGTGATGTGGTCTTTTCTAGCCTCAGTTTGGACAGTCCATTATCAACCCACCCCCCTCATCCTCTCTCCAAAAATATATAGTTCTGTTTTAAATCTTGACTTAGAGAAAAGGATTTGTCATGATACAAAATAAGCTCTTTTGTTAAGCTTGCTGCCTTGTATTTCTTATAGAAATGAAAATACTTGTAGATAAATCTTACACTGCGGTGACAAATACTTGAAAAATTACAAGTACCTTCACTGGTATTATCTGTATTATAACAACTCAGCATTGAGTCATGGAGACACAATTTCTGTTTTGTTGCATGTTTAGGAAGGCTTAGGATTTGAGCTGTTTTTCAAAAGTTTTTACACTTGCAATCCAAAAATTTCCAGTGGATATAGACAAGCTTGAAAAGCAAAAAATGCTTTTCCTTGGTTGCCTTTCACTGATGCCTTAAAAGTAGCTCATGGGTCTGTGAAGTCTGCAGACCACAAACCAAAGATGGCTGTGCTACTGGGTGATATCGTTGTTTTAGTTGACTGATCTCGAGTGATTAAAGCTTCAGAGAGGTTTAGTTAGTTCTTCAAGTTTCCAGAGGACATGAGAAGTGAACTTTAACAGTTTCTTCGGTCAGCTTTATTGAGGTTGACTGTGTGGCCTGTGAATGGGGCAGACTGCAGGGGCTAAGCCAGAGCCTCCCAGTGTGTGCCTCTCCACAGTGCTGGTGGAGAGCAGCCCCGCGGCTGTTCCATTTCCTGCCAGGCACAAATAGCCACAGAAGGACAGACACACTGAGAGGACTGGAGTACCAGAGCTAACACCTTTCCCACAGTTACAATGGAGAAGTGTAAGGGTACTGATTTCTGTCTCCAAAAGGAAGGCACTGTGCTGTATCATTTTGTGCGTGATCACTCTCTCACTGGGAAAAACCATTTTCTGTTTGAGTTACCAGTGCCTCTTCCACTCATATCCGAGCATCCCTAGGAGGTCTCATGTCTAATTGTTTACTGGATTTGTCTTGACTTATGTCAAAAACAATCTCAGCAGCTCCCAGTCAGAGATGGTATGTCTGAAGCTCTCACTCAATGAAATGTTGAGTAAATCATGCTGGGAATTAATTAAGCTCCTTACAATTTGCCTGGGCATTTGTAGTTGCAAAGTGGGTAAAAATTGCTCGATGGCTGTCTGTAGCAGCACTTATGTGACACAAGCAGAAGTAGCCTGTGAACCTAATACAAGCTGTGCCCTGGCTAACAAATGCAGGCATGCCCAGAGGCAGGCAGGGTCCTCATGAACATATCTACATGAGAAATGCTGGCCATGGATGGAGCCTTGCTTGCTCCACGACAGCACAGGTCACTCCCATGTTACGGGGATTGGTGTTGTCTGCTTCCTTGGAGAAGTCAAATCGCTCCTAGAAAAATCACTTTTAAATTATAGGAGTTCTCAGTAATCACAGAGGAAAGATCACTATATTCCTGCTCAAAGAATCACAAATCACCCTCATCTGGAGCTCCAGGAGGAGTTTCCAGGAAGGACCAATTTCTTCTGAGACCCATCTGACTTTCTGCCAGGGCTGTCAGTGATAGAAGCCATGTGCAGATGGCAGGCAGAGAGTGTGCAGGTAGCTTGTTTGGTCTGGTTTTCACAAGCTGAATAAATTTTGTGGTAAATAAACACTTTGTGGCTTTTTTAGGCTCAGCATATGTCATGGGCTTCTTACAGGTTAATTTTTCCTGGTTTGCTGCTGCAAAGTCCTGAGGTATTTAGGAATTTGTTGCAAGACTTATACTCATCCTACACATCTGAGCCATTTTTCTTCTGCTTTTCTTTCTTCTCCTTTGCTCCATTTCAGGTTTTCCACAGCTTTTTCTACTGTTCCCTGTTCTCTTCAACACCTCATATCACTGACCTTTTCTTAAGAGACCAGGAACATTTCTGCTGCTTTCTCCTGTGCAATTGAGTTATTTTAATCTATATTTTGTATATTCTACCTTTTCCCTTATTCTCCTTTTTCTTTGGAGGGACACTGTTCTGGGAAAACTGAAGCATGGCATTTGGCAGCACTAAGATGGCAGAAGAAAAACAGGGAGGGAGTATGTAGATATCTGCTAAGTGGTTAACTTTATGGCTGGGAGTGTTCCCCATTTTCTCCTTTTGTTTTTGTTTTTAATTTTCCATGGAATAAAAGTGTTTGGCTCATTGGCACCTTCAAGCATTCCTTGGAGATTAATTGCTTGAGCAGTAAGTTAGAAGTCATTGTACTATGAGTGAAGACAGGCTCAACCAGCAATAACAGGGAATAACAACTGAATGAATGAATAGGTCTTTATCACATCCCTCTTAAAGTAATCTGTTTTTCTGGTTGGAAAGTCATATCCTTCTCAATTGCTTGTGTCTAGAAGCTGTTCAATGCCTTTCTTTTAAAGAAAATTCTTCAATTTATTTAAACCAAAATGAAACATGCTAGTCATCTCAAAAAAAAAAAAAAAATCAGCTTGATTTCAAAAGAAAACTAGGTTTAGCAGGGAGTTCTGACATTTATCTGTTTGTCTGTTGCTTACCTGAGACCTTGCCTTTACAAGTGTGTTTGAAATCATAGACTGATTTCAGTTCTACTAGGACACACAGAGAAGTGTCTGATGTGCTAGATTTCTATGAATTTTATGAAAATTGTCATCCAGTTTGAGAAAAGAGACTCAGATTAGTGGTGTCTGTGTGGGAAAGAAGGGCAGTATTGGGCAGTTTCTGGCATGCAGCACCATCACATACTCACAGTCACCAGCTACCCACTCATGTAATTTTGGTTGGAGAATCTGAGTTTTTATCTCTGAGCTTGCCTCTGTGCAAACTGCCTCTGTCTTGAAGGGGATGTGAAAAGAGCTTGGGGGGAGGATCTCTCTGGGATTATCTGCAGTGCAAGGTGAGGCTCTAGGTGAGATGATAGTGGAACATGTTCAGAAAACAGCAGGATAAGCAGTATAGCAGAATTAGTCCATCTTTCCAGCAAGGTAATGAGACTTTTGCTGTTCAAAGAGAGCTTGGTGTTTTATCTGTGATACAGAGTTGTTCTGTGCTCCTCAAGTGCTCTGCAATGGCAATCTTTTCTTATCTGACAAATATTAACCTAAGTGGTTAATGAAAATGTTTTTAAATTTCTGCTCTTTGTGAGAAATATTCTGTCCCAGTGAGTGCCATAGGGACCTCAGTGGAAGCTCCCTGAATGCCATCTATGTAATTCTGCTTAAAAAGACCTTGCAGGATCAAGTCCATGCTAGAAGAACGAAGTAGTAGCAGCTGAAAACAATGGTCTAGCTTGATGTCAGCCTCTGCTCCAGACAAAACACACACCTACTGATTCACTGAAATCCCATCCTTTTTAACAAAGCTTCTAGGTTAAATGCTGCTCTGAAACAGCTCTCCTTAACCTGAGTCATAGAATGTATGAAGTACCACAGTGGCTGTAGTGCATTGAATTAGCTGAACTGCTTGGGCTGAATTGTTCTGCACTTGCACATTGTGGCTTAAGGAGTGTGGGGAGAGGAAGAGAAAAATCAATGTTTCCTAATAGGCCCGAGATACTCAATGGGCCATATAATAAGCTTGGTACTGTTATAGTCAAACTGTTTTGTTTTTCAAAGTCATTCTCACATTTCTCTGAGGCCTTGATATTGTTTCAGATGGTATTGAGAAAAACCTGGAAAGCCTTAACAGGTGTGTGCTGTATGTGTATGCCTGCCTTGGAGCGAACTGATTATACAGGCTACAAGACCATGATCTGAAATTCACTCCAGTCCTTTTCTGACACATTTTGGGTAAGGACAATTAATAGGGTGCATAAAGCTATGTAAAATTATCAGCAAATTTGAAAGAACTATTGCTTTATAGGTAAGAAGAAAACACTGATGGTCAAATTCCGTTTTTTTGTTACACTTTATTTGTAAAGTGATTTTCACTTGAGTGACTCCTGTGGCCACATCTACACTAGGTCAAGTGTATGAACTTTTTTGCATCCTGGGAAACTGCTAACCTTGTTGGCTCTATCTGTCTGTATAACTTTGTTTTTTTCTTTGGAAGGTTGGAGAGGCAGGAAGGCAGAGCCAGTGTACTCCGGCACTTTTTACTTTTAGGAAACAATGTGGTTCAGTAGGAAAGAAACTGTAAAGAAAATCAGGCTGAAAACACAGTATTTACACTCCCTGTATTTCATGGAGGTTTTTCATGCTAGCTCTAATCTGGTCCCATTGATGGAATACCCAATCCTAGCACGTGGATTTGCTTCAGGTGCCCTCCTGGAGTACATCATTCAGTTTACTCTACTCTGGCAGGGAATTCCATTTGTGTGCTGCCCAAACCTTTGGCTCCTACGTGCCTTAAATGGGACAATTAAGTCCAGAAGCAGGCTTTTTAGTTATATTATAATGCTAATGGAGGTGCACTTTAAAAGGACTGCTCAGGATAAGTGGTGGTTAGGGTGTTGGCTTGTGCTGCATAATACATCTACAGCTGCTTAGGACTGTTCTCCTACTGCTAATATCCAGAGATGATGGCCAAAACAGGGAATCAGATGAGATGAATGTGCTCCAAAAATACGTAAAAGCACAGTGATCTCTGCATTTTTCCCAGCCAGCCAAGGTCTTAAAGGGTTTGTTCCTTCAACAAAACCTGGAACAGGAACTTTACTGAGAGAGCTTCCAAGGTCAAGAAATTTCAGCTGAATCTTCTCAACATACATCTGAAACCTGTTCAGAGGACACAGAAAATGAAGACTCTCTAATCTACCTCAGACTGAATAAAATCTTTCTGTCTTCATCTATATATTCTCTTTGGAGTGAAGCATGGCACCCTGTTGTGGGAGCAATCAGGGCTCAAATAAAATTTTGTGAAAATTTACCTCTTAGAAAAAAATCTGATTCTTATGATTGCTTGTTGTCTTTTATGACATGATCCCTTCTCCACAAAGACACTATCAGGCAAAAACCCTGTCAAATGTGAGTAAAATTGTATTTTCTCTCTCTTCCGTGTTGTCCAATTTTTACCTCATTAGATTTTTACCTATTAGGTTTATCAAAGCTCTCCCCAGTCTCGCTCAACATAATTATCACAATCCCATCTACTTTCCTGATTCATAAATATATATGATGACAGATACTTTTGAGCTACCTTCTGTTTAAAGTTTGAAAATTCACTACTTACCTTGCTCTCTTTTGATTCCTACACAGTTTTTGGTCCATTGTAACACAAGGTCTTCTTCACCTGAACCCTCTTCAGTAGCAGAACTTACTGGAAAGGGAAGGGCTCACTTCCTGATTTGACAGAGCCATCACACTGACCATGCAACCATTGTGTGGCTCAGAAGGGTGCCCAGCTCCCCAGGTTTGTGGCTCCTCTCTCTTGTGAATGTTCAACATCCTGCCTGGGATTCTTTAGAAAAAAAAAATTCTCTCATAGTTTCAAGAACATTTTCAAGAAATGGCTATTCTGGCAAATTGCCTCCTTTCATTTTCTTTAAACCAGAATAAAAGAGGGTTTAGAAAGGCTAAATTTTCTGAGACCTGAGAAATGTCCACTTTCATTAAAAAATCTCTTGCTAACAACCTGTTTTAAAATTTTTCAGCACATTCACCTCTCTCTGTTTGTTTGCTTTTTTATTCAGAACATTTTAAAGTTGTGGTGAATTTTCTTTGCAGAAATTACACAGGTACAGTATGCAGGTTATTTAGTGCTCTACATTAGTGATTATTTAAATCAATTTTTCTTTCTGTTAAGACAGAAGAACTCACTCTTCTCTTGAAGCTGGACACACCAACATCTTTTTTAAGGTAAAGAGCAAGAAAATTTTGCTGGGTTATTCAAATTCCATGTAACCAGTTAAAATGTTAGATGCTGATGACAATGACATATCCATGTCATAAAAAACAATTAGCTAATAAGGTAACCTACATCAGATTACATCTTAGTCATTAGCTTCAAAAAAGATATTAAAACCTGCCACTTGTTATTGCTAATTTTTATTTCAATGTCTTTCAAAAAATTCTATATCAAGCAAATGACAAATGCTAAATAAAGACCTAGTCAATCCCACTTCTATTCTCAATGGCATTTTTCAGATGTCTTTCCCTCGTTTTTCACTGTTTAGGGGATTTGGTCCCTCTTACTTTAAGTCAAGGTAGAAGAACATTCTCTTTAGTAATATTAAGCATGCATCATTCCTCAGCCCATTGGATGATGCTAATTAAATGTGTCTGGCCATCTGTTTTTAAAACAACAAAAGAAGAAATAAAAAAAGAGGGGCAAACCCCCACATTTTTTTCAGTCACAAAAATGGCAAGCTAAAGGGGACCACAGTCAGGTAGAGTTTTATACATGTAAAAGTTAAGACCATGAAAGCACATTAAGAGATGATCTGTTTCAGAACGAGAGTCTATTTAACCCAGTCTCCAGCAAAGGCCATCAATACCTACCCAAAAAAGAGTAAGGGCAAAGCAAATTACATGGTACATCCCAAAGCGCTTACCAATCTCTGTCTATCTTCAGAACAGGAATATCCAGAAATATCCTGAGCTGGATGTGGTTTTTATATTTAGCCGTCCTCAACAAAATTCAATTCTGATACTTGTCCAGTTTCTGCCTGATTCCATATTAACTTTTGGCATCTGGAACCTCCATTAGCAAGGTGCACCACAGATTCACCTTCTAAGATTCCTTTGCCTACATGGCAGACCAGCAGAAAGTCTGATGGTTGCTGAGACTGGCAGTCTAAATAGGGTGGCAGATTGGATTGAGATCTAATCCTCAGACTGGGAAAGATTCTAAATAATCAGCTCACTCTGCCCTCTTTTCTACTACTGCCAGCTCATAGGAACTACCTCTGGGAGCAAAAAGAGGTGCCCTAATGTTTTCTTCTTTTTTTATTCCTAGGACAGTATTCCTTGACAACAGCTGCTGATGTCAAGCGAAGAAGTGTCACCTCCCAGTGCCAGCTGATGCCACTGGTGATAGCTGTAAATGTTCCAGAAGGTGATGGATGTGTGTGCACACAGATAAGAGTGCCTGGGCCGAGTCAACTCCCCAGCCTCTGCAGCTGGGTGATACACTAGGCAAAAATGCTCTGATGCTTGTTGTGACCTACACACCACTGCCTCATGCTGCTCACCACTGCAGTGTCCTTTGTCTTAATGGTTATTACAGTGTTTGGACATTTGAACTACACTGAGCCATCATCATTTTTCCATCACTGGAAAAAAAAAAGAAAAAGTAAGAAACCTAGTTGCATTGTTCAATCTGCCTCCCTGCAAAGGGAGATGTGTTCCCTGCAGCAAATGTTATCGTACTCACAATTTTAAATGCCTCAAGTAATTGTGCTTTCACATTTCCCTTACAAGACTATTCAACACTTCCAAGTAGCTCAAGCTTTTCCTGGCATTCTGTCTAAATATTCCCTTCTTAATCTCATCTCATTACCTCCTAAGTAATTGTATTCTGTCCTTGGGGTCTATTCACTTTGCACATTTACAGACTGCTACCCAGTTCCCCTGAGTGTAAGCCTCACTCTGAGGCAAATGACACATTTTTACATCTGAAATTTTTCCTTCAAACTATGCATAGTTACTTTTGAAATTTCTTATAATAAGGTGGTCTATACAGATAGATGAGAAGATAAATTTCTTTAGAGGCTTGCAACCTATTCTGCCTTCTTCCCCTTTTCTTTGAGGTCTTGTCCCACACATATTCATGTGAATGCTCCTTTGAACTCAAATACTCTTTAAATGCCTTGAGTTTGTGACGCTGGGATCAATACACAAAGTAGAAACAAAAAGGAAATGGAAAGTAAAATACAGTGGGGAAAAAAATCTCCAAAACTCAAAAGGCCTGTAGTCTGTTGTTAAGGGAGATTTTTCAAGCCTTTCATAGTCTGTGGCTGGTTTCCATTTTTCAGATGTATTAAGTTTAAAGTATTCTTTTTCCTTTTTCCACTTTATAATAATTCTTCTTCATTTATTGCCTTTTTTTTTAATCCAATTTTGAAAATAGTTCTTCTCCCTTCTTCTCTCACCTAAGATTGTCTGTGACATGCTTACATGACTGCAAGAGATTTATCTTTCTGGTCTTATTTTCATCTTCCCTGAATGGCTTCCAGTTCACTGTGAATTATTTGATAGTATGGCAAAATGTAATCTATGCTTGCCATTTCCCTGGCTTTCTAGCAAATGTTTTGCTAGACGTGAAATATGGACATACTAGAGAGAAAGGGATGTTGCATGGTTATGGGCCTCATCCAGCTCCCTACAGGCTTAAGAGAACCGGCTTGTCTTTGCAGGAATGCAGGCAGGGGTATTTT
>NW_005054302.1:2715544-2731952 GCF_000277835.1 Geospiza fortis | reverse complement strand
AGTCAGGGATATTTCTTGTTTCTGCCTCAGTCTGGAAAGGGCTGGATTGAGTTTCAGGGCTGCTGGCTGGTCAGTGTGGCAATCCCGGGACACGGTCTGCTTTCCAGACGCTGCTTAGAACCCGTTGTTCCAGAGAGGTGCAGACTAAGCCCAAACACTTGGAGCTCACCACAGACTAAATGAAAAGTTAGGGAATTCTTTCTCTCACCCTGCTGGGCTATGCTGCAGCTTGCCTAGAGGTGACTGCTTAAAAATTTTCTTGGTTATGACTAGACATTGCAGGAGTGGTTGAGATGGATCAAAATATTTGGAAGACTGAAAGTATCTTAATATAGGGGTGGAATATAAGGCATATATTTTGCTCTTCATATCCAATTTTACACTTTTAAAGTGCTTGAATATCTGGAATTATCATGTGGATATGATTTAGCAGCCCTATTTGCCTATCTTTGTTGGGCAGAGAAAACAAGAGCAAAAGGAAATGATATGCATCCCTAAAGAGCACAATTTCTCTTTTTATGGTAAACATTTGTTGCATTCAAGGTGAATGCCGCATACACTTCTGTGCTTTGTTTCAAATGTGGCTGGTCAACCAGTCAAGCAATGCCAAAGGGAAACTTCAGTTAAATAGTTTACACGAGCCAGTGCAGTCCAGCTAAAATGTGTGTAGTTGCACAAGTTCTCATGGAGAAAACACTGGACGAACTAAATCTGAAGGCATTTTAGGTTTGTTTGTGTCTCGGGTGCTGTGGACTTGTGACTGCTGCTGTACATTACTGTGATAGTCACAAGGTAAAGATCCTGCTGATGTACAGCCTGGCCTCACTTGCCAGATTGACAGGGATGTTTTGGGGAAGTCTGACTCCAATGGTGTTCCCGTTGCCTATGGAGGAGACGTGGAGCCTGTGAGCAGCAGGGTGGGACACTTTCAGTCTCGGAAGGAATCTGCTGCAATGACTGCCTTGCTGGTGACCATTTTCAGCCTCGTCTGCAGCTCATCTTGGTGCCTGCACATGGCAATATCAGTAGCAGGGACTGCCTGGGGCTGCAGGAGCGAAGCTCGGGCTGAGATCAGCACAAGCCCATTGCGTGACGACCCCGCACAGCCCCCAGCTCGCCTGGGAGGAGGCAGCGGGGCAAGGGGAGCTCCCAGGAGGACCTGGGGCTTCTTCTGGAAGTAATGGAAGCAGAAATGCCGCTGGCACTCAGGGAAGCAGCTCCCCCAGACCCAGTGGGGCTGCACTATTTCAATCAGTTGAGGATTTAATCTTGTGCTCAAAATACGACTTTAGGCTGAATGAGAACAGCGCTGCTAAATGCTTTCCTGTTTAAATTATGAACTCAGCGGCTGAAAGAATATAAAATATGTATGACGTAGAGGAAGAAAACGCAGTTGCTAAAACGAAGCACAGTTGAAATAAGGATACAGAGGGAATCTGAGTCTTCCCCTCTTTCCTTTGCCTAAGCCCAGCCTTACTTACCCTGCCACGATGGGGTAACTCCACTGCTTCTCATTGATATATACCGGAGTAATTGCCACCAAAACTAAACCCTTTTCTTCAACTGTTTAACAGCTACAGTTGTTCAACACTTTCAAACACAAATGATGAATAAAGAGATTGGGAAATTCCTCTCCACTTCTTCTTCTCTGACCTAGATTGTTACAGGGCTCTTTGGCCACCAGCAGCTGCGTCTCTCCCTGGCAAACCCCTAGCTATGTCCATGGTTTTACACCAGGACCCTCCAGTGGGCAAGTGGAGGCATTTGCCACTGGAAAAACACTGCAATCTCTGTCCTGTAGCCTCCTAGTGTCAGCCCTGTTATCAAGTACTCTAGCAAACAGCATGAATACTTCTGAGTATGTGCCTTTGTGAATCCACCCTCCAAAAATAATTTAAAAGTAGTCTAATAAACCCCTCAAACACACCCAAACTCAAACAGCTCTGTGGGGTAGCTGCCTGCAGAGTCGGGTGCTGGTCAGGATGTGCCACGTCACCTGCATCGCCAGAAATGAAGGATATTCTGTGTGCTTATAATCCAGCCACCACTAAGACACAGAAGTCAATCATTTTACAGTTTACCATTACTGTTTCATATTTCCATGCCTTAAGGCATTTCAAAAGCTCTGCCTAACTCTCCTGGCTCCTGTTGAAAGCAGAACGCATTGGACTGGCCATGTACCGTGCAAACACGTCAGAGCATGCTCCCCAGTCTATTTTGGTGAAGTTGGTTCACAGGGAGTGGCACAGTTAGTTCCAAATCACACCTTGTGCAGCCTTGCTTTCAAAGGCTTTATTTTTAGTTAATTTTAAATGCATTGTTACTACTTTTTTATATAAATCAGATATAAAGAAAACTGAATAAATTGTTTTTCAAGCCCACTAAACTATTTTTCTGCTCTCTTTGCTATATAATATGACTGTTAGTAGTGAAAGACTATGACAATGACTAAACCAGACAGCTGCAATCTAAGGAATTTTTACAAGTTTTCCAAGGTTTCTGATAGGAATTCCCCAGCAAAGAATTCTGTTTTGAAGCTCATATGAAGAATAGACCTTTTTATACAAAAGTATCATTATTGAAATGCTTCTCTGCTTCTCTTCTTTATATATATATATATATATAATCCATATTTCTGCATGCCAGTGGGTGTTTGTCTGCATCTCAGTGGCATGGTATGACTCAGGGAAAGGCTAGAGCAAGAAAATAAATGTTTGTGTAGGGATGCCCACACAGCCCATACTGTTGAAAACCAAGCAGAGTGGCAGCACAGGAAGATGCCAAGGGTACTCACACCTGGGAGATGTGCATTTGAGCCCAGGTACCACCCTCACTGGTGTGGGCACACTGGTGTGTGCTTTGTCATGTTCTGGGGAGTGAACTTGTAATCCAAACAGTGAGTAAGTGTGCACATGAAAGTGTGTGTTTGTGCCACCAAAACTGTCCTGGGTTGGATGTACAAGGGTGATTAGAAATCTGCTGGTGTTTGCTGGTATTTTGGGTTTAGTATTGCAATTTGTCTGCTGGATCACTGATATTGATCCTGAAGTAATTCAGTCATTGCCAGTAAATGATGCATAGTTTATAAAGAAATAAGGTACTTTGGTTCTGATTTACTGTAAACCACATTTTTTCCTGTGGCAGTTGTACACTTTGTGTAATTTTGGGCAGAAAATACCTTGCTGTCTCTTTTCTAATTACAGTTATCATTCATATAAGATGAGAAGTAAGAACTGTTCACAAAAGTAGGGCAAAGCATATTTTACATCCCATTTCACTGCCTTACTGTACACTACCATTTAGACAAATGAAGGAAAATGGATACACACTTCAAATCAAGCAAAATGGATACATACTTTCCTTGAGGGTAATTGTTTGACTCAGTTACTGCATTAGAAATTCTATCATTGATACCACCATTTTGCTGCTGGTACAGTCCCTGTTAACCAGATAACCCAATAGCTGGCAATTTAGGACAGTGCAGACACAGACTAACACAGATGGTTTGCTGTCACCCAGATCCTCTGTCCCTTTTAGAAGAGCTCAGGCTTTGCCCAATCCAACAACTACAAGGAGCTCATTGCAAAAATAAATAATTGACAAATGGGGAAATATAACCAGGTGCTGCAACAACAAGAAACTGCCACATAGAATTTTTGTCTCTTGAAGAGTAAGAGATTTATGATGAAATAATTTGGTCTTCATTTCCCACTTCCATTTCCACACACTGCTTACCTGGTCTATTTAAAGCATTCTTTCAAGCAGATGAGAACCTGGTTTTGGTAAATGCCTAGTTTCAATTCAACAAGAAGTATAATGAGTGTAGGTAGTATGTCACATACCTTGTCCCTTTTAACATAACTTTTAAAGCACTAGAAAGGATAATTTCTTTGCTCAGTTTGGTCTACAATCTCATTAGCTAGCTATCAATTGAAATCTAATGGATGGATGGGTCTTTCAGCTTTAAAAAAGTTTTAAAAGCCCAGGCAGATTTTGAATGTGTAACTGCATTTCTTGCAGTTGTGGATGATTTGTTTTTGTTTTACTTTTTGTGAGCATAGACATTTGCAAAGGAGATGGTCCTAAGTTGGGCATCTGGGTCTCTCAGGTTGGAGATGGGTATGAGGTAATTTGTGAGAAGACAAAAACATCCTTTTTGAGCAATAGTTTTCTAAGATGTATGAAATTATTTGTAGAGATAAGAAAGTGATTTTCATGGTGGAAGGGTTACAGAGCCATAAAAATATCTTCAGCATATTTATAACAAAAGTAGAAAAGTATGTGAATAATGAGGAAGCAAAGTCTTCTGACAATTTTTTTTATACAGTCAAATCTAAAGTTCAATTCAAAGGTCCATCAGAAAGTCATAATCTTAATAGATTTAACAATAAAATGGAAGATGGAGCTAAAGGTCAGTGCATGCAAACTAAGGCTCATCGGCTAGAACATATTTAATCATAAATATGCAGCGATAGGGTAAAAATTATGTCTACCAAGGAGAAATTTCTTGCAGTCCCTGTGGATTTTTCCCAAAAAAACCCCACTAGCTGAGTGATCAGTGGTGAGGGAGCGGGGAGGACAGGGTTAGGGCAGCAGAAATGCACACCAGAGTGCTAGAAATTACTAAGAAAGGAACTGATAAATAGAAAAACATATTATGCTATCATGTTGATCTCTGATGTGCTCTTCACTCTGATCACTGCACAAAAGGGTATAGGGCAACTGAAAAAAGATAAAGAAAAATGTCACAAGCATGCTAATATCTATGGAGTTGCTTCCAGGCAATGAAAAACTGCTGGGAAAAAAATATCAGAGAAAGTGTTTCTCTACTTGGAAACGGAAAGAAGAAGAGGGCTACTAGAGAGAAATATAAAATCATAACTAACATGGAGGACATGGAAAAATGGAAATATTCACCTCCTTCTCACGTGAGCCTTAGAGGCACCCTTTAAAAATTGAATCACAGAATTAATTAGGTTGGAAAACACTTCTGAGATCATCAAGTTCAACATATGATTGAACATCAGCATGTCAAGACCATGGCACTGAGTGCCACAGCCAATCTTTCCTTGAACACCTCCAGGGACTGTGATTCCAATACCTGAAGGCAAATTTTAAATTTAAAAAATATATTTTTTGCACAGCTCAGAATACAAGATAGAATTTTTTGCTGTCAGATGGTGTCAAGGAAAAATTTACACATGGATTCAAAAGGAATTCTTTAAATTATTCAGAAATAAATCACTTGATAGCTTTTAACTGTAACATCTTGAATGCAACTGTAATGCAAAAAGGCCCCCAGCCATCAACATCCAGAAGCTGGGAAGGATCACCATGTACTTGCGGTGTGTCTTTTACTCTCATTTTTTGAACTCTGGGAAAGACTAGAGAGACAGAAAGATATGCATAGCTTTAAGAAAAGATCTCATTGAATTATGTTCCTACATTTATTGTGCTTCCTTGGCAGAAAAGTGGGAGCTGAAAGGATGGAAAATTCCTTTCAAGATGCAGGTGTTTGAAGAGATTCTTTGGGCCAAGTTTGACCTCAGGGATTCCTTCAGTCTTATCATGGTCCAGATGTCAGGGGAAAGAGGGAGTCTCCCCCCCTTACTTCTAGTGCTGCAGATCATCCCTAAGTAAGCATTATCTCTGAAATTTCAGAGCCATTGGTGACTTAAAAGCACAAACCCATTGACAACTAAGTGTGACTTAGTGATTTACCACCTGCATGTCATGCTCAGATATCTGTTGCAACAAGTCTGCCTCTGACACAAAGTGAAATCCGTAAAGAACTGCTTTCCTCCATAAAAATCTCAGTTTTGTTTCTTCTGTCAATCGGCACCAAAAGCAGCTAATCCCCACTCCACAGTACCACGTGCTTGCCCATGGCTTTATTGCATATCCCACATAAATTGATAGCAGTTTTCTTATTGTAGACAAAACATTTATGATTATCTCATTTGTCCTAGCAACAAAAATAATGATGTATATTCAACCTGTCATACAAAATGGTCTGAAAATGCTTTACAGATACTAAAAAAAAAAAAAAAAAAAAAAATCCAGAAGGACTGCATGAAAAGACAAAAGAAAACAAATAGGTCTTCCTTGGTTTTTCAGCTGGAATTTCAAAGCATACCACACTTCTTTCCAAACCACATTTTATTTTTTTCAAAGTATTTGGAAGACCCAAAATGACGTTTCTTCTGGATGTGATACTGCTTTTATAAGGATTTACTTGCTATCATTTTTTCTTTTGCCTGATCTTTTAAGATTTGGAAATTCATCCTACTTACCCTACACCAAATTCTAATGAAAACCTAATATGATAAAAAAAAAATTAAGAGCCTGGAATAATCCGTCACAGTTTTAGAACATTTTTAATGCCAACTTTTTTCTGTACTGTATTTTTTTCAAGTTTTGGTGCACAGATGGTAGTGATATACTGTCTTTGTGAAACCAACTATATAAATTCATTTATCAATACAGAATATCAGTGCAGCTGCAGAAATACAAAATGCAAATATGGAAAAATGTTCTTATTTAATTTGTAACTTTTGACTGCTTTAATTTTAAGGTTTTTTCCCCTGAGAGGAGCTCGTGAGACCATTAAGGCAGCCTGAATTTCAAATAATTTCTACCTTACCCTCTATTTACTTGTAGCTTTATGCACATCCTACAGCAAGGACCACTTATGCATGTCCTATAGCGAGGATTGCTGGGGAGCTGCAATGTCTCAAAGATCTGCTGTTAGTGGCATGGAGCAGAGCCAAATACGTGCCTGTCTCTGTTCTGCATCACCATTCCTTACCCCTGGTATTTCCATACATCACCTGGAAAGAGGTCCTGCCAAATGCCATGGCCAGGGCAGTGGGGAGAGGTGGGCAGGAGGCTTCCCAGGCTCTGCTCACCTACACAGGCTAAGACTCAGCACCCTTTTTCTGAACTGGAGTGTGCTTTCTTGCTTGTTCAAACATTTTTTATTCTGTCTTGTCATTTGTGGCTGCATTACACATTCCTATTTACCTTCATTACATTCCTCTCCTTCTCTAGCAAATCCTCTTTTTCTGTAACTGAGAAAAGAAAAAAAAATTTAATTTCATAGTTTTGAAAGAAGTCCTCAGATAATTTAAAAATACTGAAATAAAATATTTTAAACCAATTCAAAACTTTTACCTTTTCCTTTTTATTCAGAACTGGTGGTTGAGTTTGCTTAAAATTAGAAATACTTTTGATTTTCTCCAACAGCCAGTATTTGCTGTATTTACAGTGGAAAAAACCCATGCTAATCTCACCCTTAGCACTGATTATGCATGGCATGACAGGTGGTTTCTTAAAATGGAAATACACTTCACTCTCCTAAAGTACTGGTAGAAATGGAATAGTTTAAAAATCTAATCTCTTCTCACTTTAGCCTGGTAAATCTCCCAGTGTCTTCAGAGGGCTCTGAACTAAAGCCTTGCATATTTCTTTCCTTTTGCTGTGAGTCTTTCAAATGAAAAGGTTAAATTGATTCCAATATGATACAGATTATGTGTCTTGTAGGTACTACATATTTTCAGTATGTTTAATGTAAGTATTTCTTATAGAAGTGAATTGTCGTGATTTTTGAGCCACTTCCTGCTCAAAAAGAAAAAAAAAATCAAGAAAGGTTAAGAGAGACACATTTTGCATCTTTCAATTAACAGTGAAAATATGAAAGTGTAAAACTTTAATTCCATGTCCTCCATTTCTTACAATAACATTCAGATATGTTAATTCAGAACTAAATCAGAAAACAGAAGATAAAAAATTTATGTTGTAAGTGTTGTGAACAGATAATCAGGGAGGGGGGAAAGTAGTTCAAACAAAACAAATTTCTCATAAACTATACCTATGGGGACATAAGGATCTTAGACTGTTGTTGGAAAAACTGAGTTGCAAACCCATAAATATTTTCAGCTTTGATAGGAAGCCAAAACCCTTTTCTGCAGGAACGTCCATGCAATGTGGTAAGTGAAGATCAAACATTTCATCTCTCTAACAGATGCCTTCCAACTTGGAATATTCTATGATTCTATGATCCTGTATAATCTGGTCTCACCAGCTAGACTGCATTGTCCTATGATTTGAAATAGTTTTGTTCTCTTATTCTCTGTCAGCAAAGGATTATAAATCTTTCCAATCTTAATTTTAAGTAATCAGATAACAGACAGAGTGGAATCAATATGATGCTTATGAAATTCTATTTCATGGAATTATTGTTTTTATTATTTAAATGTAAGGTTTCTGTTAACCACAATCTAAAATCTATTCAAGATGAAAAGACTTTTTCAACTGCCTTTTTTTTTTGCATCACAGTATTAGTAACATTATACCACTGCATTAGTTTGGCTTCTCACAGTATTTTATCATTCTAGCAAGGTATGATATCTTCAGTTCTTTGCCCACACCAGAGAAAAAGTACGAGAAAGCCTCAAAGTCTGGGGGACTTGGAAAATTTAATTAAGTAATTATGTGAGAATTGGTTCATTTAGAGATGAATGGATCATGACCTGAAATTTCATGAGAAAGAAACTTTGCAGAAGAAAATAAATCAAAGGATTATAAACAAGGAGTGTATTTTTAGCAGTAAAAGTAACTGAACATTGGAAGAACTTTCTTTCAAAAGGGATTCGGTCTTTTGGAAGCCTTTATTTCATAGAATCCTAGAATGGTTTGGGTTGGAAGGTACCTTAGTGATTATTTCTTTCCAATTCCACTGCCATGGGCAGAGACACCTTCCACTTGATCAGGTTGTTTAAATCACCAACCAACTTGGCCTTCAACACTTCGAGGGATGGGACATCCACAGCTTCTCTGGGCAACCAATGGTAGTGACTCACCACCCTCACAGGGAAGAACTTCTTCCTAACATCTGATCTAAATCTTCTAGTTTGAAGCTCTTCCCCTTGTCCTGTCATTACATCCCTACATGAAAAGTCCCTTTCCCACTCTCTTCAGGTACTGGAAAGCTGCTCTAATGTCTCCCCAGAGTCTTCTCTTTGCCAAGACTGAACAATCCCAGCTCTCTCAGCCTGTCTTCATAGCAGCCCTCCTTTGGACTAGCTTTAAAAGGTCCATCTTTTTCTCTTGTTGAGACCCCAGCGCTGGATGCAACACTCCAGGTGGCATCTCAGAAGAGCAGAGGGGCAGAATTCCCTCCTTTGCCCTGCTGCCCATGCTCCTTTGGATGCAGCCCAGGACACCGCTGGCTTTCCTGGCTGCAAGCACACAGTGACAGGTCGCATCAAGCTTCTCATCAACCAACAGCCCCAAGACTTTCTCTCCAGCACTGCTCTCAATGGATAGGGAGGGGCCTAACCACCTTTTCTGCCAGTTCAGGATTCACAGATGCACCTCATCAGGCCCCATGGACTTGGTCACATTCAGGTTCCTTAGATGTCCTTGAACATGACCTTTTTCCATAGCAAGTGGTTCTTCATTCTTCCAATACCTGCCTTTTCCTTCTGAGACTTGGGTGGTGTGGCTGGAGCACCTGTCACTGAAGAACATGGCAAAAAAATTGTTGAGTACCTCAAACTTCTTTGTATGCCAGGTAATCAGGTCTTCTATTTCCTTTTGGAGGGGCCCTATATTTTCCCCACTCTTCCTTTTATCAGCAGAGTACCTATAGAAGCTTTTCTTTGCCCTTGTTCTCCCTGACCAGATTGAATTCTATCAGGGCACCGACTTTCCTAAATGATCCTTAAATGCTCATACAATTTTTCTGTATTCCTCCCAGGCTACCTGTCCTTATATCCACCTTCTGTAGTTTTCTTTTGGTGTCTGTGCTTGTCCAGGACCTTGCTCCTTTTTCATGCTTGCAGATCTTCTGAAGTTTTTGCCTGACTTCCTCTTTGTTGGGATGCATTACTTCCAAACTTGGACAATGTAGGTGAGGGTCTCTGGTGTGTTATGAGAGGATATGACTGAGGACTGAGGAGGGCTGTGAGGAAAAGGAGGAATGCCTGGGAAGATCCTGCATACCCTTGATTTACTCATGAGGCATACCAATGTGCATTCATTACCAGTGATGCTGCCTCCCAAATTATACAGATTTTCTTTTTGAGGATAGAAAAAATATGAGGAAAAGAAATCAACTCAGAGTATCATGAGCACTGGAAAGGTTGGGAACAGTCCAGATTTCAAAGAGATGCTTAACTGCATTCTTCAAATATCTCTGTGAAACCCAGTTACACATGACAGAGAAATGGTATACTCATTGTGCTGGGATCATTTCTAACTGGAATTCAGCCAGACCTTTTTAAGCAGAAAGGCGGGCAGGGGCACAATCCTGTCATTAAATGTCCTTGTCATTTTATCTTCATTCCTCTGATTCATTGCAGATGGTGCTTTGGAAAATGTTTTAGTGCCTTTCTCACTTCAATTACCATCAGTTCACACTCAGTTCATAATGGCAGAATAATTGAGCAGGGGACTGGTTCACAATCCTTGTGGATCTTTTTGACATTTACTTGTGGTTCCTCTAGTTCTTTATCTTGCAGCAGATTTTTGCTTGGAAAATTAATCTGAAAATGTTTGAAGGTTTGAAAAAAGTACAAAGACTGATTACTTTGGTTACTTTATTTCAAATTAGATTAACTTCTTATGGCTTAAAATGACATATCCTAAGCAAAAAAAATTATAATAACAATGTAAGTAAGTAAGTATGACTCAATATGAAGTCAGCACAGTGTAATTCATAAATTTTTTCTTCATAGCAAAGTCAAGTTAATAAAACACAATAATAATGTCCCAATACCATTATAACAGTGCTATTAGACAAACTCTAGGTGCATAAATTATAGTGAATAGTAAAGTCAAACAAGCATTTATTGCTTGAGATTCCCTGTGCATCATTTATGGTTAATTTATTATTGATACATTAATATAAATATTAGAGAGGTTTCTGGCTTTATAAGTATTGTAATTGTTATTGAAGAATGATGATTAGAGAATTAAAGAATGATGATCTTTATAATACTTTGCACACATAAGGGTGGTATGCAGCTACTGTGATTCTACTGTGAGATGTAGTTCACTGACCATGATAATATATTAGATTAGCTATGCCAATAAATTTAAATGTTCATAATAATTTAAAATTAAGTAGGAAAAAATGTGTTATCAAGATATTTTCAGCAGCATTGTACTTGTTCTTCTATGATAGTGTTTCTGAATAGTCACCAAAATGTTGGTTCCTACAGAGAATTGGAATTAGTAATTGCACAGTATGGTGATCTGGTGGTCTGTCTGGAAACAAATCAAGAGAGAAATAATTATGCAAGACTTCAGAGCTACAGTGTCAAAACCTGAATTAATTTCTGATTCTGGCAGACATTTGTTTGCCAGCTTAAGGAAACAACAAGGTTTTTTTTCTGCGTTTAATTTTAAATAATCTAGGTGGTTTGATTTATTATATCCATATGGTTGCAAACACCGATATTAGTCCTCCTATAAGTAAGTAAGAAAAATCACCAAAACATTTCAGACCAACCATCAATAAAGACAAAATTTCAAACACAATTTAAGTTTTTTTGAAGATTGTTCAGGTAAGCTTTTCCTAAATTTTGCCACACAGATTTGTAATTGGATACCTGGATGCCTTTTTCAGTATCACGCATGCCCTTGAAAGCAGAATGAGATGGTATGGATTCCTAGGTGCTTGATTCTCATAACAGCAAGAAATTCACTTTCCCTTCTTCCTGTTCTTCTTCTCACTGCCCTTTGGCAAAAAACCTCAGGATAGTTAGAGGAATAAAACTTTTTCTTACTTGGATTATACAATCCTTTTAGGACTGAACAGACTGTTCTGACAACATTTGCATTGGCAGTGGACAGGAAGAGAGCTCTTCTGACAAGAAATAGTCTGAATACCTTCTATTCATGGTGTTCTCTTTGCCTCCAGTGTCACAGACAAGTCAACCAGCCTTGCCTGAGCCCTTCTGTCCTTGCTCTGCTTTGGCTGAGGAGAACATGGACTCTGTTTTCTGTTCCTCTTGAACCTCTGCCTGATCCACAGGCCCAGCAGAGGTATCATGCTAAGGAAATGCTGTCCACACATCTTGAAGGGTCTTTCCAACATTATATATTTTCTTTGGTGCCCTCATCCAACCACAAGGAAAAAGGAGCCTGATGGAGTCCTGACCTCAGGCTGTGCCACAAGAGCTCTGGCATTCCCATGGACCTGCAGGACAGAGAGGCCTTCTTCTTACCCCAGTAAGGTGACACCAGCCAAGCTGAGCAGCTGTTGAGTACTGTGGCACTGAAAGGCACAGCATCCTGGCACCACTGACAAATGGTTAAATCCACTTGTTGCACTTGGCTTTATTACATTTGTGAATGTAGGAACCATCATCCAGCCATATTTTGAGAAAATGCCTTAAGGATTCAGGGTCTCATGCTGCTTTCTCTGCATCACGTCCATTTCCCCTCAGGGCATCCATTCTTGCACAGACATTTGCCCCCTGGTCTTTTAAAGCCACTTCTGGGGTGCTTTTCTGTGCTCTCTCCATTGTCTCAGCCCCTGTAGTAATTCACACCCAAGGGTTTTGTAGAGAACTCAACTTTCTCCCTGAGTTTTCTTGGTTTGTTTTTACTCCTGAGGAATTTGGGATAGGTCGGTTATCCTCTCTAGGTACAAGAAACAGAAGAATTCTTCCCAGATAGGAGACAGGACATCAGCTGAAATCACATAATCCCGTTGCTTAATATTTTCACCTGGTTTTAGATATCTCATGCCTTGCAGTATAACCTGCTCTCATACCTGTGGAGATTTTTTGCATTAAACAATCAGATTTCAAACTGAGTTTCTTTTCTGCAGCATTCACTACATCATCAGGCTCCTCATTGTCTGGACTGCAAGCTGGATGAGACTGGATTTCTTTTCTGTTTTTATGTTTCATTTCCCTGCCTCATACTTAGGCCTAAAAATTCTCCAGGTGCAGAAAGCATCTACAACACTTTAACGAGGAGAGTAGTCTTGGATGGGGCAAACGTTTCCTAATGTAATGTTTAAATGTTTGACCTAATGCTCAAAATTAGGTAGAGAATTGGGTAGAAAAAATATGTCTCTATGAACTAAAATTCCTTTGCACTCCAGGGACAGCATCAAGAGGGGTTCATCAGAGGAAAAGGCCTTTTTTTACCACAGTCATACCGCATTTTTGTGTTAATTCTATTTGTTCCAAAAGCTAATTTTACAGGGAATCTGATGAGCTATTTTAATTCTATGTTTACCTGAGCTTAGTGTTTACTAGTAGATAGCAGTCCTAATCTTGAGAATTTGCTCATGCTTTTAACTATTGTTTGCATACTATCTTCTTGTTCCATATGTCTTTTACTCAAAGCGCCTATTATTATAACATGAGGAAAGCTGGTTTTTTTCCCCTTCAGCTGTATAATATGGGTATATATATAATTAATCCTAATATACATTAATAACTTTTAAAAAATAATCTCAGAGAAAATTTTGAATGTCTTTGGTTGAGTTTTTAACAAAAGAAAATAAAGAGATGTAGTAAAAAAGTCCTACATCCTTTACCAAAAGGTAGAGGTACAAAGGAGCTGTGACTTGAATATGTAAAGCACTACTGTGAAGGAACCAACACCAAAGAAATATTCATATTCTCCATGCAGTGATACCACCTGTGCCACTGAGAATGCCGTGGAAAATATGGTGATTAGGTTACTGACCCAGTCCACAGATTTTCAAAAGAATAATTTAACTCCTGTGAATGTTCTCCGAGCAGTTCCTTGTATAACACACCTGCCTGAGGTTCCTCCCATGCAGAAATACTCGAGTGAGTAAGCCCGCAGTTTTTAATGAGCTATTCATAGAAAACTCCTAGCTGACATATGAGGTTTAAACATTTTGTTGCTCCTTGAAGGAACCCAAATTCTTCTAAAAGCTCCCTGGCCCATGTATAGAATTACCTATAGGAAAAAAAAGAAGGTGGTAGATACATTATGCACAGATTTTTCAGAAAGAGTATTCCATTGACATATAGAGAATATACTGGCTGAGCATTCTCATACAGTGAGAAAAAAAATGTTTCCCTGTGACTTTTTTGTGTTTATTATCAGCTTCACCTTGGGAGTCCAAGTTATTTTTTAATACTTCTCCAATTTGCTTCTTTTCAAAGGTGGGGGAAGGATGGAATGAAGGAGATTACTTTTGATATTTATATTATTTTTATTGCACATGTGATTGTGTCAAGCTGTAAATTCCTTGCTAAATTTTTTAAATCCCTCTGATGTCTGACAAGGAGTTGGAAAAATATAAATGTTAAATTTTATGGGTTTTTTCCGTGTTACTATAGTCTGCAGTTCTATTATAAACTGTCATCTGTAATATAATCAAAGGAAAATTGGTAGGAAACCTTATTGTAGTCCAAGAAACATTCCTTTTTACATGAATTCACTGACTTTAATAGGATTTAGACTGTCTGGCTCAATCTGGAACTTTTAGAAAAATTTAGGAAAGATTGAGTCAGAAAAGAGCTGGCTTGTTTATAGGATGTCCCCAAAACTTACCTTGATTTACAGTGATATATAATGTCAAAAAAGTTGCTTTCCCATTGAGTCAGAGCCTTTCAATCATTAAAAATTTGTCTTTGTCATCCCTAGAGCAGTACTTGTACCTTTCTCATTGCCGACTGACACCACTGTCAGTTTCTAGCTTAAAAAACTAGTAGCAAATTAAGAGTTGTAAAGGGTTGCTTCTTTCTCTTTGCTTTCCTGTCACTGGGTGGTTTCTGGACACAGTTTGCTATTTGCATTTGTACTGACAGCAGCACAAGGGAGTGTTTGCCCGGGGCTGGGATGGTTCGAATACAGAATAAAACTGTCGTCTGTCCCTGGGAATGTGCAGTTTTTTAGCTGGAAAGGAGTTCCTTACCCAATAGCTGTGCCCTGTTCTGAAAAAACTGACCTCTGTCTTCTCCATCTGGATAGTGTGGGACATGAGGACTTGCTTTTCCAAGGAGTGCTGGGACATGAGCTTCTGCCGAGGGCCCAAACCCAACCAGACCACAGACCTCATGACAGAGGAAGGTGCTTGCTCCTGATCTTGCTGTGAGCCAATACACGGCCACCCATACAAGAAGCAGAGATGTTGGAACTGGCTGAGTTTGAAGGACCCAAGTAGTGTTTCTATGACACAGCAAGGTGTTCCAGGAACTGCTGTCTTGAATGCACATCTGTCATTACAGATAAAAAAGCGTTTTAAATAGGGGAGAGTAAGGGAAGAGCTGGGTTCTGCCTTGCCCATCTGAATGACCTGAGCATTCGTCTTGCTTGCAAGCTGATCTGGATTCAAAATGCAACATCTTGAAGATATGCTAGGAGGACCTGCTCAGGGATGTTGGGGAGGCAGGTCCAGGCCTGGACCAGCGCCCTAGTTACAGGGCTATCATGCCATCATGTTTATGATCCGTATGTTCCATATCTGATAGGGCAGGTGAGATCAGTAAAATGCAGAAGCTCACAGAATTACAGAATGAGAAATGTTGGAAGGGAGCTTGTAAGGTTAACCAGTTCAAGCCCCCTGCTCAAGCAGGGCCAGCAACAGCCAGTTGCCAGGACCATGTCCAGATGGATTTGGAATATCTCCTAGACCAGAGAGCCCACAATCTCTTTGGCCAACCTACCCCATTGCCTGATCACCCTCACAGGAAAATTGTCTCCTGATGTTGAGACAGAATGTCCCATGTTTAAGTTTGTGCCCGTAGCCCCTTCTCTTGTCACCGTGTTCCACTGACAAGGGCCTGGCTCCCTCATCTTCATTCTCTCCCTTCAGGTACTTGTATACACTGATAAAATACACCTGATTATCTCCTCTCCAGGTTGGAAAGTTCTAGCTCTTGCATCCTCTTTGGCTATGAAAGATCCTCCCAGTCCCTGTATCAACTTTGTGGTCTTTTACTGGATTTGCTCCAGTAAATCCCATTCCCACCAGGTCCCCAGGCTTCCAGCCAAAGAGACAGAAACATGACTTCATGGACTGCTCACCTTCTGAATGGGCCTGAGTTTCTCATACTGTCATGAAGAGAAATCCTGAAGTCTGTCTGGCAGAAACTTCTGTGGGTTTTCAAAGGTACGGGAAATCTCTCTCTAGTCTCAAGAAACTTCGATTATTTTAGGCTGATGGAATTGTTTCCCTTTTTTTTTTTTTTTCAACTACCCAGTGCCAGGGCCTACATTTTGGTGAGCCATTGCTGAAGCACCTAATTAGAGAATTAGACTTGGTGGGCTGTGTTTCAGACAAAGTATGAAACAGGAGATAACAGATTTCAGCCCACAGAGGAGAAGCAGGAGGCAAAGAGATATTGGTCTGCAGGTTTGGTCTGCCAATGTCTAAGTTCTTTCATGTCTGGGTCACTCCCTGAAA
>NW_005054302.1:2679978-2715534 GCF_000277835.1 Geospiza fortis | reverse complement strand
CAGTAGCTGGAGAACACTATTATCAGCTGCTGTCTTTGTTGTTTTCAGAGGTCAGCAAAATCCTGACCCTTAAATTGTCTCTCCATAAACTGAGTGCTGCATTTACAATTGCTGCAGTAGTGCAATGAGACTGGGGTCTTTACAGAATCTCTGTTTTTTTACAAAGAAATTCCACTTAAAAATCCACTTATTAGCATAAAGCTACTGAACAACGACATTTAAGACAGCAGCACTTTTTAAACTTACTTACTTTTAAAACTTATTATCCATTGGACTGAAACTTAATACCATTTTTATGTGCTAGCATAGTTATCCAGTTCCCCCAAAACTCATTTGTATTTTTCTATTAGCTTTTCCTATGTATTTTACTCTCAATATTTTCTTTTCTTGCACTTTGAATTATTGTATTTTCATTTTTCTTTTAAATAAACATCCTTTGCTTTTCTATTAGCACTAGACTTGCAGTCTCATTCCCATTAATTTATTTCATTCCTTCCTTAATTTTTTAGTTGTGCTACAACAGCCAGTTTCCCAATGATTTCCATACAGAAGTAATGTATAGATTATATAAATATAGTTCATATAATAGATCATATGAATATATTATTTTACTATAAAATATAAATTCTTTATATAGAATATTATTTATTAAAATATTAATGCTTTATAAGGGTATACAATGCACATGTAGTATGTATATATAGATTATATAAACATAGACAACTATAATACATACATATATATGTATATATATAACTGAGTGTTGCTTCCATGATCCCAGCATGCCATGCCAGATGAGTGGCCTTGGGTCTCTATGACCAAATGAGATTGCCAGGAATAGGAAAGATGTGATTCCTTTGCTACTTACAGCCCCTGTTCCAGGGTGTTGGAGACAGCCATTGGATCAGGATTCATCCCACCCATCTGCAGCTGTTTGTACAGCAGAGGAGCTGCATCTTAGCTGGTCAGAGGAGAAAGAGAGGCTCAGTGACAAGACAGAGGCATCTATAGGTAACAAAGACGTCCTGCCTGGCCTCTGACAGCTGAGGAAAGACTTCACATCTCCTGTGGGCCCAGTGTCATGCCTACCAGTCCCATATAGATGTCCTGGATACCTCAGGGCATTTAATGTGGAATTAGGTACATAAATCCTTTCAGATTCCTTTATGGTACAATTTCAAGATAGAACCTAGAATAGCTTGGGAGTATTATCCCCCAGAAATGCTGATTTCTTCTTTTTTTCCATCACAGGAGTCTCAGCACGGGGCTCAGGCATGTGAATGTCAATAGTGGTCATTTTACCCCAAGCGCCTGAGGCCATTTTCTACAGAAGGGGTGAAGACCTGCTAGGGCTCCTCACAGCTGGTACATATACACCCAGCACTGGTGGGAGACTCACCCCCTCCAAATCAGCAGGTGGAGGCCAGGTAAGCCTCCTGAGGGCACCTGGGTTGGCAATAGACGCTGATAATAAGGCAAATGAATCCCGCTGCCAGCTACTATGGGTCTCCAGGCTGCTGTCACTAGATGTCAACTGCCTGTAATGGGATCTTGGGCATTTAACTCATGTGTAGACACCAAATTGTGTTTTAAACTAGAGCTGAATCCCATTTCTAAATTCAGGTGAGATAAATTGACTTAGAACTCAAAGTTAGCTTCTAGCAATCAGCTTTTTTCTCTTGCCTTTTTTTTTCTTGCCGCAGCTGGAGCTATAGCCACAAGCACAGAGTTAGGGAGAGGGTGGTGATGCTTGCTGCTCCTCATCTGGTGTGCAACAGAGCAAGCAAGAGAGGTTACTGAGCTGTCACCCCTACCAAACCACAGGAAACACACTATGCCAGATATATGTACTTACAATATGACAAAAAACTGTCGTATGTTACTCCAATTCAATTACACTACACGTGATGACTTGTTATTCATGTGTGCCCTTTTCAGGCTTTAAAAGAATCATTGGAGCAGAGCTCCCAACAGGTATTTTCAGGTACTGGTTCTGTAACTGTTCAAAGTGGGTCCACAATATTTCTCTTGTAAACTCTTTGCAAGAAGGGAGAACAGTGACCCAGTTCAGTTCCATGTTCCCTTTCCATCACCTCTACCATATCAATAAGAAGATGTGGTGTAGCAGTGCCAGCAACATCTGCAGGAAAAAAAAAAAGATTGCTACAACTCACACTTCATGAAACATTATAGTGGAAAAGAAAATGTGTTCCAAACCACCTTGAGGTTCTGAAGTTAATTCATCATTAAGCATGGGAGACATGGGCGCTGCAGACTCCTGCATTGTTTCCATCATAGAAAGCCCTAGATTTTGCAGTGTCCCAGCATGGAAAGCCACACAATCAGACATCAGTGTGTATATTTTACTTTGTGCATTTAATAAGTATTAATCATCTACTTAAAATCAAGCAAACTAAAGCAAAATACAACACAGGGCACTAATTTTATAGTGGGCCGTTAACCAAAGACATGCCATGCTTCTTAGATTCCCTTTCTGCAAATGGTTCAGCACAAGCTAGTTTTACCACTCATATCAATCAAACTACAGGATCAACACTTGAAACGGGAAAGAAAATTATGTTGGCTGCACTGTAGCTGTAACCTTTCATGCTAGTAGTTGTTAATGAGAGGAGTGAGGTTTGAATCATACAAACTAAGACTAGGGTACAAAACCCAATTTTTTTAAAAAAAGCTCTGAGATGACCCAATTACATCCCAGACCACTGGGAAGAAAGAAATGAAAGAAAAGAAATGGGCACATCAGTTTTAGCCAAGCCTACTAGACAGTACAATTTTTCTCACAATGTCACAGAATAGTTCTTAATAGAATATGGCAACTCTCTGTTACATGACAATAGCAAGAAGTCCTAAAAAAATGCCTATTGCTTGGACAACAAATGGTGGGGAGCAGGGAACTGGAGAATGGGAACATATGCAGAAAAAAAAGCAGTCACAGCTGCAGGGCACAAATCTGGGGTTGGCAGTCTGTCTGAGGTGGCTGCTCCTGGGGACACTGGTCCTGCACACAGTAGATGTGAGCAGATCTACACAAATGGCTCAGAGGGCCATGATGTGGTCCCTACTGCGGGGTGACATGAGAGCTTGTGTATGACCTGCGCTTCTTACAGCTCAAGGTCTCACTGGCTGATTAAAGGTGACCTTTGCTCTCAACTGTTGCCACATTTCTCTTCACAAAAAAAACCAAACACAATTCTTCCCAAGAATATTTCTGAGTTCTACATTCTCTGAACCTCAGAGAAAAAAACAAAACAATTCTTATCTCATTTACTCCCCCTGTGTTATTCACAAGTAAAATACATTGTAAAAAATTGTTTACCTAAAAAAAATTAATAATTAAATTCTAATGTAAGTACTTTAATTCACAAACCAATTAAATCCATGTATGTGTGTATCAAAACTGTCAGCTGAAAATCACAAAATACAATTCAAATAAAAATACAATAAAATACAATTAAGTGCTTAACAAATTAAATTTAAATATAATGTAATATAATATAAAATAATATAGTATAATAAAATAATTAATTAATATTCTAATAAAATAAAATCCTCCTCATAATTCCTCTCCTTCATCTGGGGCAAAAAATATCTACTATACTCAACAGATTGCAAAAACTTATCTTTTTTTATCTCTCCGTAGCACTTTATACTCTGGTTCACTTTTAGTTCTGTACAAGCTTCTATGCTTGTAAATGGAAAACTACCTGCCAAGAAGCCACATTTCTGTTTTCTGTAATCTCTGATTTATAATAACCCCTCTTCAATCAGGCACTCTAGCAATGGAGCATTACTGGCACTCAGAAACCGGAGATTCAAATCTTCTCAGTTATTTTTCACTTAGTGTTATAAATGCAGTGGGTGTGTTTTTGAACTGTTCCTCTCATTGAGACATTTAATACAGTGAATTATCTCCTCTAAAGAGACTGGAACATCATGGCAGTTATTTGACAACTGAGGAGCTGTAGCAACATTCAAAGCATATGTTAAGCCTTGTTGTTCAATTAGTATGCCAAATGGCAGCTCAAAATTTAACATTAATTTAGTGCTTAGTCTGGGGATTAACTGGGAAAGTATGGTTTGGAAGTGTCCACAGATAGGAGGAATATAAGGAAATTCCAAAAAAACAAGAAGCAGATGGTGTCCAGAGAGAGGTCTGGATTTTTCTACTGTAATGAAAGATGGACAGTTCCTTTGACCACATGGTAGCCATTGGATATGAAAACTCAGGATTTTTGTAATTGAATTACTGGCAAAGAATTACTCAAAGACCTGGGAATTTAAGACAAGCTATCCAACCCTTAGATTCTCTCCTTTCCTGCAAGCAGTCATTCCTGTGAGAAACAGCATGCCTGCAATTCCACTGGGTTCTACAAAACCTCTATTCTCCCAGGCATAATAGGAATGAACCTTTTTCATTATTACTAGAGTACTGTTCAAATGTGATTATAAGAAATTCAAACAAAAATACAGCCTACCAAAAGGTAACTACATACATACATTTAAATACTGATCTGAATAGAAGGGATTCAATTTGAAAACTTATTCGGATGTCAGTAATTTTAAAATTTTACCCTCCATTTCTTCTTCAATAAGTTTCCTTTAAAAATGTTTGCTAAAATAAAAGCATGCCATTTTTTGTTCTAGGGCTTTTTTTTCCTGAAAATCATAGAATCACAGAATCATAGAATATCCTGAGTTGGAAGACACTTATCAGTATCATCAAGTTCAACTCCTGTCTCTCTATAGGATGCCCCAAGAACCACATCACATGCCTGAAAACATTGTCCAAACACTTCTTGAGCTCTGTCAGGCTGGTGCTGTGACTATTTCCCTGGGGAGCCTGTTCCAGTGCCCAGCCACCCTCTGGGTGAAGAACCTTTCCCCAGTGTCCAATCTAAACCTCCCCTGATACAACTTCAGGCCATTCCCTTGGGTCCTGACACTGATCACCACAGAGAAGAGATCAGTGCCTGCCCTTCCTCTTCCCCTCATGAGGAAGTTGCTGACTGCAATGACATCTTCCCTCAATCTCTTCTTCTCCAGGCTGAACAAGCTGTGTCCTCAGCTGCTCCTCTTCTGATATTAAATTGTTGAAATAAAGTTTTTAAATAATTCAGACTATCTTTCCTACCTGTTTGTTCCCATTGAAATGAATAGTCATATATTTGAAGCACTACCTTGTCTGAGTAAGGCTGGCAGATATCAGAAAATAAATTATTTCTGGACTACAAGCATAAATGTTCAGATTTGGTTCAAAAAGCCTTTCTGCCAAGTTATAAATTCTCAGACATTTTTGTTTATGTTTGAAAAGCTGACATACTCTTCAGACCTATGTCTCAAATGCAATGCTATAATTTCTATAGGTTTAAAGAATAAACTTTATTTATCAAACATAGTAATTAATCATTCCTCTTTGCTGGATGTAAATGTAGACGTCACTCATGTCAATGAGCAAGGGGACATTCCCGGCTTTAGCTGCAGAACAATAGAAACCTGAAAATGACTGTGCTTATTGTCTGTGAAACAATGAAAAACTGTGGTAGGTACATTTTACAGTCATGTCATAAAACATATCTGAGTAAAAACACATGCTTTTTTGATCATTAGGGTTTTTCCAACTGGATGAGCCAAACTGCACAATACTGTAGAATTTACTTTGATTTCTATAATGAATCACTAAAGCAATCCCACAAGGCTATCCAATGTAATAAAAGATTAACTATTTCCTAGTACAGAGTCATGTTTATGGAGATGTGCCAGTAAGTTCTCTAATTCAGTCTAGCAGAAATGTACCTCAGGCTTTAGAGCAGATATTTACTCTAATTCCAGCTCTTCCTTTCGTGACATGAAGTCCTGTGTGGTTGCAAGTTCTGTTAGGTTTCCATGCATCACTGTGTCTCAAGAAATATGGCAAAAATTATATTGAGACACCAAAAACTAAACTGAAACCTGATGGTCCCATTCAGAAATTTTGCCACAGATGTAAAAGAAGTAGTTTTCGAAGCAATATACAAAATCTTGTTTATTGCAAGCAAAAATAAAAATATCCTTCCTCACATATATATTCACTGTGTCTTTACAAATAAAATCCATTCTCATGACACCAAAGAATCCTACAGAACCACCTATGAAATATTTTTTGCTTACAATTTGGGTGAAAGAATTTCTCTATAAGAGTGAATTTTTCTACTTCATGGATTTATTCCTTCTACAGAGTGGAAGCTAAGCTTCCCAAATAACCGTGTGGTTCAGTGACTATTCTGAGCTCATTATTTTGAGTTTCCAATCTCAAAAGTGACTTGTCTGATGAGAAAAATGTTTCCTCTAAGGAGGAGATAACGTCCTACCTGTGGCTTTGCAAATCAAGAGAGGAAAATGAAACAGAGATGTATGGCACTTCTCAGGACAGGAGTGTGGTTTCTTCTTGGTTTTTTGCTTGCTGTGTTTAAGTTACATCTTACATTTAATGAATTATCACAGAGGGGAAAGAATTAGTGTTAATAATACAAATGAATACAGTTTTCTTGATAGAACTAGAAGATAAGACATGTTAGCTTAAAATTCACTGAGAGAGGTTTAACACACTTTACTCTCTGTTTGTCAGGAATTCTGTGCACCAGCTACAGCACAGCAGTCTAAAGGCACACAGCAGCTTCCATATATGTTTGTTCCCAACAGACCCCTGAATTAGCTTAAGCAATCATGCATATTTTATTAACTAAGATGTGCTACTGCTAAAATGCATTAAGAAAATATGTTTGTGACATAGCCCAGGAAAATCTGATGGTGTTAGATGTGAGTTCCATTCTCATTCTCATTTTCAAGATGGTCTTTGGAGATCCCTTCCAGTCCAAACTATTCTATGATTCTATTATAGATTCATTTGTCATTTGAAGTATTAATATTGACTTAGTAATGTACTTAAGGAGAGTAGATGATTTATCATTCAGCCCAGTTTCTCTATTTAAATATAACTCTATTTTTGGATGGTCCTTTCAACCTCTCTGAAAGCTTATATTGTTCTTCTAAAATTGGAGAACCAGATGTGGAACACGGCCCTTAGTTTGTGTTTGGCTTGTCTATTTCTAAAATTTCTGTGAAGTGAATATGCTAGTTTTAATTGAGAGTTAGCTGGATGTTTTCTTAAATAACAGAATCTGAATGAACGGGAAACTGTGATGAGTTTAAATTCGCCAAGCAGCTGTTAGTCTGACTGATACAAATACTCTGTGGAAGCTGGGGTTGATGCTGGGAAACTTTTTCTATTCTGCTCAATATAAATTAAAAGGAGGTGAGCATCTTTGTAAACCAAAAGAAGTATGACTTCTCAGAAAGCCAGAACCGAAAATGAAAAAAGCATTCTGCTCTAAAAATGGCAGGGTAATCAAGACCTTATATTTATCTTCTTTTTTCCTGTTGTTTAAAGATGAATTCTCAAGGATCAAGTGCTGTCAAAAGCCCAAAAGAACAAGTAATTATTTTGCCATTTTGCCTGCAGGATCATAGTTAAAAAAATTCATATTTGGAAAGAATATTTGAAGCTTCAGTGTTTATTAGATGATTTATATGTGGTTTTGATTTCATTTTTTGAGAGCAAAATTGGCTAAGATTAAATAGATTTAGGGTCAGCCTTTTATTTTGTGTCAGTATTCCTCGGAGAAATAGAAATTCAGTTGCTGACTATTAGCACTGCTCTACCTCTGCCTGTTCATACTCACCCCGTGAGACCACACCAAAACCAGAGACATCTGGTTCCTGTGGCACAGCAAACAGCTTTGGGCAGGAGGTGGAGTTAGGGCAGGGTTTTCTCCTCTTAAATTTAAAGGGAAGTATCCACGAGCGCTACATGTACAAGCAAATCATAGGGAAGAGAGACCTGCCTCAGGGAAATAATGCCTCAAGCAGCTCTTTGTACCTAAGCCTTGTGGAGGATAGCATGACTCCTTCAAATAGGACCGTTTTAAAAAAATCTTGAAAAGGTACTATCAAAATTTGGGCCAAAATTCAGATGCAAGAAGAAAATAACCTTGAGGTAGCCCTACTCATTGCAAATAGAACTGATATAAAATGTGGGCCTTCATCAAGTAAAAGCAATCAAATATATTTGGAAATTATTTAACATTCTTCTTTATGGGCTCAGTTTTAACCAAATGTGATCTGACAGTAGTATCTAAGTGAAGTCAGAGCTGAGGTGTGCTAAGGAATGTCTTCACACAGTCAAATATACTGGAGATAATGCTCAAAACTAAAAAGTGCATAACAAAAGAGATTCTGTTGTGCTGACTTTACTGGGAAAGCAATTGGATTGACTGAACATTTTTAGAAACATAACCCTGATTGCTACTGTATGTGTTGCTGCAGAATTATTTTCACATGTTAATAATTCATTTTTTTCCACAACGGTATTACTGATTGTGTGGAAGCATATAATTGATTCATTAAACTGTGTAGTTCCCTACAGTTTGACCTCTATTGACGTCTCTGAATTTGTGGCAAGCTATTTTAAAAGAGCAGAAGCATATCACAGCCAGCAGCCTTACACCAATATAAATATTTTCTACTGTGCTAATGCTCAGAATTCACTTTCTGGCAGCTGACCAAGAATTTTGCATAGGAATGCACTGAGCTGGAGACCCCTATCTAATAAATTTTATCTGACACACTCAAACATCCACTTTTATTACCATGTCTGATTTTCCCATGCTCATACAATTTAAAGCTACAGCTTCTCCCTTTCTCCTCTTTGAAGAAAGAGTAATATTTTCAAACAGAATGTCACAGGGGTACATTACCATGAGCACTTTCATCTGTGGAAGCCCTATACAAAGGAATGTATACTATATATTCAAAAAAGCACATTCTCTCACCAATCCCACCATCTTTCCACAAAAGCTCCCCAAACAATGCAGCAAGGAAAATCGTATTTCTGTGACATTTTTACTGTTTATGGGCTGCAATTTTTTTTTTTTTTTTTGCACTGGAGAATATTTGAATGCTAGTCCTGATGTTCTCTATACATTAACTGCAATGAATTCTTCAATATTTCAGGGGACTTTGCCCCTTCAGAATGTGTTGCCCAGGGTCTAATGGCTGAGGATATGTATCTAAAGGAAAAACATTCTGGAAGATTCCCATAGCAGTGCTATGATGAATTAGCACTGCCCCTCAGCTGATGCAGGGAGTTGCAATATTTGGAAACTGGATTGATATGAATCTTTTGCTGGAGTCTTCTGTGGAAATCAAGAAATGTCCCAGACAAGATTTTTAATGCAGTGATTAAATTGTTCCCTGTACCTGTGCTTATCAGTAATTTTCAGCCCTGCGTAATGTTCAGAAACCTGGTATAATTATATATATTACAAAAAAAAAAAAAAAAGAAAGAAAAGCACACAAAAAAGAGGTACCTCAGTAAAAAGATTAGATTTCCCCAGTCAAAAACTATTTTCCTCCTGAGACAAATGAAAGTCTTCTGAAGTCAAGGGCGCCCTGTACCAATTCCAATGAATCATGCGTTATTATCTCTCCATGATACAAACTTACAGCAAAGTCAAAAATTCTCCCCTGAGCTTTTGAAAAGGAAATTAAATCTAAAATGTTACTTTAACTTTGGGGTTTTTTCCCCTTACCAAGAAAATGGGTACTGTTCCTTTTAGATTGTCCATCATGACAAATGTAAAAAAAATAAAATAACAAGAAATAAGAGCCTTATATTCTTAATTATTTCACCCAATGATTTTTCCCCAAAATATAATTTTAAATTGAAATTCAATGACAAGATAAAATCCCCGAAAGTCACCTATATTATGCCATTAAAAATATGCCTAAAATAGCTTTTTTTAACAAGAGAAAAGGAGGACTTTAGCTAAGTTCATGTACCATCATTCAAATGCAACATTCAGATGCTCACAGTTTTAGTGAAAAACAGATGTGAACGGGTATTTCTTGAAAATCAGTGTATTTGTCACTGGCTCAAAGTATCAGCACAGTAGAATACCTGGAAAAGATTTCTGCAGATTACAGTATACTTGCAAATGAAGCCTGAAACACAATGTGAACAAACCCACGCAGATGTACCCAAAAAAGCCCTTTATTATTTTCGTTTGCTAAATTTCACTATGGTGTGAGACTGGTAGGTTCTAGAAAGCAGCTAATCTGAATCGACTACAGTCAGCTAAATTACCCAGTAACACAGAGAAAAACCTCCTGAAAGCCCTAACAGAGGGAATTATGTGCTGTCTAAACCATGGTCCTGAAAGGACGCACAGAGGTGCTTGGCTCTAAGCCGTGACTATTCCCACCGAAGTCAGCAGGACTGCTGAAGTGGGGCACAGGCACAGCAGGGCTGTCCTCCAGCACCAATCTGCAGGATCACCTACAGCTTTGGGGCAGCCTGAGGAAGAGCTGAAGGTGTGCAGCAGGACAGGAGGGGGGCTGTGGGTGATGTCCTGCCCCACGCAGCAGCCTGGGAAAGGTGCTGCCTCCAACGCTGGCCCCAGCTCTACCTACGCTCCCTCCCCTGAGCAGCTGGCTACCATCTTGGGTAGCCTTATCTGCTGCGACTTGTCAAGCCAAAATATTTGTTTAAAAAAGGATCAAATATTCATAGCTCATTTATGCATTCTTTTAAAAGGAGAAATGAGGCTTGTCATGGTAGATAAATGCCAAAGTATGTGTGAGGAAAGTAAATGCAAGGAAAAGAAAAGAAGAGAAAAGAAGGGGGAGAAAGCATTTTTTTAACCTGAAGTATTTATAGTTTTCTGCTCTGTCTTCTTTCCTTTGCTCTGTGGTCTGGTGCTGAGAGTTTGATGGCTATAACCATGCAATCCAGAGCACCCCTGCTAACCCAGTGTTGCCACTGGACGTTGTTGGTTTGTATTTTGATAATTTTGTTGATTTTTAGAAGTGATTCAGGCAAGTTATTTCCTTCCAAGAAACCCCTAAACTAACACCAAATAAGCTTGTCCGTCAACACTTTTATATAAAAGCCAATGTGGAGCACAAAACGAGGATTTCATTAAGTAGGGCTTTGTTGACAGATTGGTTATTTTCTATATGAGAAGAGTCACAAGTCAGATTTCCATTGGTTCTGGGTGAATAGAGAGACATTATAATTTTCCTCCCTCATTTCTGCAACAGCAGTCCAAATATCTGACTTTTCTGAATGCAAAAAGGAAACATTACAGTTGCTTTCTGCTCATCCCAACATCTCCATTCATCTTTGATCTCCACAGCTTTTAGTCTGGAGAGGAAGGAAAAAAAAAAGCAGTTCAGGATCATTAAGAAATTTTTCAAGGCTCTTATTCCAAATCTCTTCCTGAGAGCAATTAAGCCAGAGTCCCTTTGCTTTGCTACTGCAACGAGCAAAAAAATAAAATCCTTAGAAATATGTAATAAACTGAGCATGCAAAAATCAATTTTGACCTAGCTGCAACCACATGTTAATTTTTAAAAGAAAAAATACTGTATTTTCTCCCTAGCAGGCCCTTTTAATCATATTTTAGACAAATTCATGGGAAAAATGTTCCTGAACCTCTCTTACATGTCTCTCTTTTCTTTTCAGAAGAGATGAAATCCAGTATGAAATCACAAAGGCCTGAAACAATGCATCTGGTGAAACAGGAATCCACAGCATGATCAATGTACATTTTGTCTCTCAAAATATGGGCATTATTAGAGCTGAGATAGCACAAGCTGCCAAGACTGTGAAAGTTCCCTCAGAGATCTTAAACAAAAAACACACAAGAAATCTAATTTTACAAAAATTTAACAAAAAATCAGAATGGCAGTTTAACATTCCAGATGTCAGACACATTGAACCAAATAACAGATGCAACACAACAGGCTTTTCTGACTCTACTATGTCATTGTGCAATACAAGCTTAATTTACTCAGAACTTTGCCATTGATATCTGTTTGTGCTGGGTATCTGCATCAAGCTGAAAATTAGGACAGAGTTTGAATTCTACCAAGCCTTTTCTGAGAATAAGGCTGAAGAAAGACATACATTTTCAGCAGAAAACGATCCTGGGGTATTTTCTTCTTGTTTTTTTCATTTGGTTATTTGGGATTTTCTTCCAAACCTGCGCTTGGAAGAAAATACTTAACTTTTGGCAAGGTGATGTCTGAGCTGTAGGGCTGTAGTGCAACCCACCCTCACTTTCCTGAGCCATAAAATCACCTTGCCCAGCACAGATCTCAGTAATAAGCCTCTCTGCACAATCTGTAGAGGTCTGAGTGAACTTAAATTTATTGTGGTTGCTATGAATGCCCAGGAAGTGTGTTCTCAGTTCCCAAGCTGAAAGCCCACAGTCTTCTCTCACAGCCAGGGATACTTGGAGATGGTTTCTTTTCCTGCTACATCTGGTTAAACTAGGGAGATGGAAACTGGGATGGGGCAATTCTAGGGCATCTTCACCATTTTTTTAGAGGAAATGACTGGGCAAAGTAAGGTTAGCTGCCAGTTAAAATGAGAGATGCAGCCTTCTAAGGGGCATGGCCAAGGCAAAGGAGCTAAGATATCTGTGATTTCCCCCAGATCCATGCGGCAGATGAAAGGTCCAGAGGCAGAGATCAGGATACAAGAAAAATGTTCAAGCAGATGGCTTTAGAAAAAATCCCACAAAATCACGCTGAAAAACGTTTTTGGGGCTTTTGGGAATTTTCCTCCCCTATGTAGAAAGATGAGAAGCAGCACAGCCAAGAAGGCCATGAAGCTGGTCCCCAGTGAAACTGTTCTGTCAGGCTCCTTTTCATTTAGGAAGTGGTCCACTGGTGGCCTTGAAGTCCAGGTAGTGATGGCACTCTGTCACTTAGGCTTCAACTGTGTGGGAAGGGCCCCAGAGTGAGGAACCCCCCCCAAATCTCTTCTCACCAAGTTCACTGACAGCAGCAGAGAAGCAGCGTTCCATGGACTGTACAAAACAGTTATCCACAGGGTAACGCTGAAATGGATTATTTAATTATAGACTGTGTCAAAATGCATAGGCACAGAGAGACCAGTTAGTACAGAACACCACTGTTAGCACTGTCCAGCTCTGAAATATTTATCTTTAATACTTTAAAAACAGCCTTATCAGCTGGATAATTGGTTTTGGTAGTGAAGCACTGTATGTCACACATATCTGACACAAGAGCTGTGAAGATAGAAGGACCCTGGGACTTCTACACAAGTCCTAAGCACTCAAGTTGACTGCATTAGACTCTATAGGCATTTTTGCTTCTTAAGGTTCCATGACATAGCATTGCTTCTTCTCTGCCTGAGAAGGGTGGGCTATGGATTCCAGAAATTCCACTTCTGTATTTAGTTTTTTCAGTGCCAAATACACAGAATCTTCTTTTCTAGTGATTATGCTATTGATTTATGTGACAAAACAATGAAAACTTTCTATTGCAAATGGCTTTTGTCAGCAACTGTTGGTACCTTTACAATTTTGCATACTTGTCATTTATTTTTGTAATATTTTCAAATTCATTTTAACTTGTGACATGTCAAATTGTTCACCAGATGTGAAGGAACTTTAAGGAATAACAATGTTGTTATTGTTGTTGTTATTAATCATGACAATGAGTAAAATGAAGAAAACTAGGCTTCTGTTTTACTTCAGTGGAGAATTTGGAAAGACTGTCATAATTCATTCCAGTTAGATCAATCACTCCTTTGCTATTCAGCCTATTAGGCAGTGGTTTTGGTTCACATAAAATACTTCAGGGCCAGATTGAATCTTAGCTTCACAGCTGTGTTCCTAAAATGTGCAAATATTTGATGTGTCTCAGGTGCACATTGAGAAACCATAAATCTTTCCATTGCCTGTCTGATTGCTCTGCCTTCTTCTGCAGTCTGATGAGCCACCTCCACTCCCCTGTGCAATGGCTTTAGTACTCAAAGGTGAAACTGGGGAGGGACAGTGCAGGGTAAAACTGATGGGACAGGAGCACCTCCTCTCTAGCATCTTTTTTTAAGTTGCCAAACAGGACTTCTCTGGGTAAAGAAGTTTTCTGGTGCAATTTATTTAAACTGGACTCAGGGCTACCAACCCTGCTATTGTACAGATCATGCACATTTCTTGACAGTTTCTGAGTCCCTAAATTAAAAAATGAGATGCCATAAGAAGGGAAGGAGGCAAGTAGTAGGAGGAAAATGTAACAGTAAAGGCATAAGTGTTTGGTATTGTACATGAGACAGAATAGAAATTTAACCCATGAAACAACCAGCATTTCAGTTAGCATGAGATTTAACAAGGTTTTCTTCACTTTTTTTTCCCAGATACTTACTCTGTCAATTTGAGTGACTCAGTGGTTCCTTTGGCACTGTGTCCTGCTGTGGCACTGTTATACCCAGGGTCCACTCTCTGTCAGATACCTTTGATGCTCAGTGAGGCATTTCATATGTTTTACATCCTGAGGAGTCAGTAAGCAACTTGTCTCTTATCAAAGTGAGAAGCTCACTGAATACTGGTCTGCTGATGCAGAAGTAACCTAAATGCATTCTTTATCCTTGTGTAAGATTCTGGCAGCAGTTACCAATGTTCTTGAAAGGTTTGCTTTTGATGCCTCATTTTCTTTGAACATGGTAGGAGATATGAAAAATATGGATTTTACTAATGTCACTGGACAGTTTTTACATTCAATGTAAAACAACTCCCAGGATCAAGACCACACTGAGGCAAAGAAGTGCTTTATCATACAAGGAGGAATTGCAGATTTGGTCCCACATCTGGCCTATACTCTGGAATCCCTCAAATAAAAAATTGTACTTAAGCAGTATAATGCAAATGCCCATCAATACCTTTCTGGTTAGATAAGTGACACCAAAGCCAAGTGACACCAAAGCCATGGCAGGCCAGATCAGCCAGAGGGGTGGATCAAAAGAAATGACATTAGCAATCATAGTTGACACAAGTGACGACATTTCCCCAATTAAGCCTCCAATCTCAGTTCTGCATGGGTACAACAGAGGTGCTAGCTCTTTGCATTTGGAAGTGTAGTTTTCCCTCCACTACCTGGATGGTGTTTAAAACAGTCGCTGTTGTCTTCAGAAGTGTCTTGTTCATAAAATTACATGCATATCCCAATTAGAGCTTCTTAGACAACCAGAGAGAAGAACAAGATACTCCTTGGGGTACGCTAGAAACCCTGGACTGCAGATTAGGTTGACTGAGGGTAGGAGATATCCAGACTTGCCAACACAAAACTGTGAAATAGAAAAGTGCAGAGGCTTCAGACTCCTGGCCTGTCAGACCATGCTCTACCAGGCTTTCTGTGAAGTGTTGGTGAACCACTTTCTCCCTGCAGTGGTGGCTGTTGGATGGCTTATGTCCAGGCTTCATCCCAGACGCCTGTGAACTGAAATCTGGGAGTCTTGTCTCACTCCCTCCCTCACCCTGCACATCATGTCTTACATTTCCACCAGGAATGGTGCACATTGGTCCCTGCGTGTGTCCCTTAGTCTGGCACTGTTTGGAGGGGGTTGGCTCCTCATCTTATGCTGGGAGAACAACTTCCAGGGATAACATTATACCATGAGTTTGTGTATCCTTTCAAAATACAGTTATAAATTTGTGGATTACTTTCAAGCTTGGTAGTTTCACTTGGCCAAAGGGTTAGTAATCTGTCTATGAGCCACACAATGTCAAGGACAAATTTATGATAAATCTTTTCCAGTACCAATACTTCCAAGTTTTTAGGCATTGATAAGTCAAAAGGAAGAAAAGGAAAGCTCTGAAAATGGACTCCTGTTCCAGATTGTTTTCTGGGTGGTGTCTGAAGAGCCCATCTTTGAGTAAAGTGCTGAGATAAAATACCCAGTGACAGCCCCTGTACAGCACCAGTACAGACATCAAAGAGCAGGCTGGGCTGTGATTGTACTGCATTAGTACACAGCCAGAAGGTTTTTGAGTTAGGACACAGTGCTCTGGAAAAAACCAAACCAGTGGTTTTCTTATGTATTGCAAGGAGCTATTAGATTAAAAGCATTTTGCTTTCTGAGCTTGCCCTCAAATATACTCTGACCAGTTTTGTTTTTACAGAAAGCTTCTCAGAAATCCTACTTGATTCCTTGATACTAGTCTCAGACTAGCCTGTTAGAAGTACTGTTTGAAATCAGCCCTCTGACTTACAATACAAAGGAACAATACGTTATTTTGTAAGGAAAAAATTCTGGAGTGGGATGTAATTTGCTTACCTTCTTTGTTCTTTTGTATGATTTCAGCTAGTTATTATATGTTGACAGAGTGAAAGCTAAGGAATTTATCTTCAAACACAAGCCTTATTTTCTTAGAACCCATTTCCAAAAGACTAGTAAACCTATTTGCTAAATTACTGTAATTATTTTTTCATTCCCTTGTTCATTGCGGGAAATACAAGTGTGCACCTTAATTACAAAAGGATTTGTCCACTGTACAACCTGAGCAAATATCCCATCTGTATTTTCCCCTTGGAAATAAACATCTCAGGTTTAAGCCAGTTCAACAGAGAGAGCACTGTGCCTATTGCAGAGTGCATTGATTACAGAGTGCCTGAGACAGGGGAAATTTCACAGGTGCGATGGTCCCCACAAATTATCTATTCTCAGTAAAATGAAAATTCATTATTTTTCATTCTTTCCTTTGGACCAGTGCATGTGCTTTGGTAGAAGTGAAGGGGCTGAGACACTGAACATGTCTCAAATGCTGATAAAGCATTGTGTAAAAGTGACAGATGGCCTTCCAAACAAGACAAGTTTGAGGGGCATGTGGCCAAATGCAAGTTCAGTGCCTTATGTGAGCAATGATGAAAGTGCATACCATTTTTTATGGCGACTTTAAGGATGATCACTCCGTTTCCTTGAAATTCTTTCAGTATGCCAGTGTCAGGACATTGCTCCTGACGTGGAAGCGGAGGCCTTGGTGAAACGGTTAAATAAACATATCGTTATTGTCCAGCTTTAGAAGAGGATATTAGATTACATACCAGGAGAGCAGGCCATGCCTGATTTCAGCACTAAACTACATCTGAGTCTCCATTTTCCTGTAGCACTGTGTTCAGTTTTGATTACCTACTGCTCCCAAGCTTGGTTTATTTATCTAAGTGCTATTCTAATATAAACTCGCCGAGATTAGTTTTGCCCTTGGTCTCACGAAGGCAGCTCAGTGGGAAATGTGACTCAAGTGATCAAGGACAGAAGTGAATCCATTACCATTTTCTGAGGTATCCATGTGTTTATTTTTGTGTTCAGATCTTTAAAAGTCCTTTCAAATAGGATCAGCAGGTTTTGTAATGTGAATGCCAGTTAGAACACAGGTGACAAAAACTGTAATAAGCTTTCACACGAGTAGTGGCAGCTCTGAAGATTTTTAGCTGGTAAGGATCTTAACAGAAGATTTTTTATTAGATGTATGTGTGCATGTGCATATAAAAATGTGGAGCATGGTGCTGTGCAAAATAGGAATGGTATCAGTTATTCATTATCAAGATAGTGCTAACAGGAATGTTAGATATTTTTACGTTGGAAAATAGAAAAGAATTGTCATTATAATAAAAAATATTGTCATTGTAAAGATCCTTACAATTTTCTCCCATGTACCATTTCCCATGGGTCAGCCCAGGCTGCCCCACAGCTGACTCTGAGCTTGGGAGCACCAGTGAAATCCCCACAGGGACTGCTGCATATTCCCAGTATCCTCATCTGCCTGCTGCCCTTCTGGTGCTGGGATTGATCCTCCCTTGTGTGTCCTGCTCAGAGATCCTTCACCAAAGATGTCAAACTGTCTGTGAAGAAAGCAGAAGAGAGAAGGGGGATGTGAGAAACAAAGAGCATTTCTAGGGTCAGCATGAATTTGGTGTGATGACCAAAAGGAAAGCAAGGGCAGGAGAGGGAAGGAGAGGTAAGATGGGTTTGCAAGTTTGGTATGGGGTGGGTGATTGATTACTAAAAGAAAAATAAGGGAAAGGCAGAAATGGGGTGAGAAGAAAATATGACTCAGGGAAAAGGAGGAGATAGGAGAGATTATAGGCAGGAAACACAGGTGATCAAAGAGGCTGTGGGAACAGAAAAGGAAGGTGAAGGGAAGAGAGGCATGAGAAAAGGGAGGTAGGAAGAAGATGGTGATGGAAGGAGAGAATCAAATGACCAAAGAAAAAATATGTATGTGGAAGGGTCTCAGATAAATGCAGCAGCAATGCCAGTGTGAGATTAAAAGCAAAAGTAACAAAAAGTATTCTTCGGTATTTAATTCCATGATTGGCTTTAGCTATCAAATAACAGAAAACAGCTGCATTTCATAAAGCAACAACTGGTCTGCAGTTGTAATCTAATCCTTGCATCTGACACTTAGAAAAAAAATATTTTCCCTGCACATGTGATCCACTTATACGACTGGTACCACATCGAAGAAATCTGTGAAGTTGCAAACTAAGTTGTTAGTTGCTTCTTTTTTCTTCCTATTTTCCCTTGTATATTTTAATCAAAGAGGGAAATGACAGGTTTTAAGTGTCTGGGCATTGTCTTTCTGAGTCAATTTAACCTAGTATGTCCATTTCCCTCTTCTTCAAGTATGTGCATCATTGAAAAATAGAACCTTTACAAAAACGATCAGCTAGGGAATAAAAAAGAAGCAATATGTAAAGATAAATATTAATCAAAAGTTCAAAGGTTGAACTATATTTTCAGGAGCTTAAATATATGAACCCATGTATAGGAAAGTAAAATCTGAAAATATTTTAGCAAAGCAATTAGGGAAATTCTTTAGATATTTTCATTCACTCTTTCTTTCCCTTGCTTAGTATACTAAACATTATCACACTAAAATGACAGTATTTATTACATATAATCTTAACTCCTCTCTGAGGAAAACATGTAAATAAATTAGCAGTTCTGTTTTTCCAGAACAGCTGATGCAGGACATTCAATGCTATATTCTGCCTTCATGGTGGTGTTTTTCATCCCTGTTTGTTTACAAACACTGTGTGAAGGAGCACAGAGAGCTGCAGTGGGTTTTGGAGCAGTAAGCTGCTGCCCACAGCTCGCTCACAGGATAGAGGGCAGAAGTGGAAGGAGAAAATATGTCCAGTAAGAGCACATCTACTTTGTTCCCTGTAGATCTCTAGAGTTCAGTCTTAGAAAACACATCATGTGCTAAATTAAATCCCTACAAAATGGAAAGAATGTAAGTTATCATGGCCTTATCTGAAAAAATGCAGACAATAAATTGAATGGATCTCAGTTTATCTTTCTTGTTGTTGAAAGATTAAACCAGCTCTGAATCTGCAACTCCAAGGATACTAATTTTTTCCCTACCTGATACTAAGACCACTTAAGACAGAAGATTGCAGAAGGCCCTTTGCTAATTTTTATCCCCTCTCTGGCTTTTTTCCCTTTGAAGTAGTAACCTAGGAAAATTTACATTTGTGTGAATTAAAGTATTTCAGTTAAAACACACCACACATTTGTGCAGAATTAAAAATTGCCATAATCTTGCAGAGTTCCCTTGCACTTTTAAGCTGCAAGGCAGATACCATTTCCATTGTTCACCCCCCAGCTTCAGCCACCCAAAGCAGTTAAAATATTGCAGTGTACTGTACCTCTCACCCAGCCTGCCCAGATTCCTTCCTAAATCCCTGTGGTGAGGACCTCTTGCCCCAAAAGCAGGGAAAACTTAAATCAGTGTGCCACTTCATATGCACAAGAAATAAATCCAATGGAAGGCAGGAGTCATTAATTCTGATGCTCATGGAATTGCATGTTTACCTGTGAAAACTTTTTTAATCTGACATCCTTAAATTACTTCAGCTCCTACTTTGTCCCAAATGAAATCAGGTTTTATGAAAAATTCTGAAGGTGATTAATTGGTTTCGAAGCCTTCCAAATACACTCAGCATATCCACTGGTATTAGTCTGCTTTTCACAGGAGAGAAAAGAAGTTACTGGAAATCATATTACACCAGCCTATTTCTTCTGGATTAAACGTGCTTGAAATAAATGTCATTCCTTTTCCCAGTTTACAATTTATCATTTCAGAGTGAGAGAGTGTATCTTCATTTTATCACTGCATTGTGTAGCATTTTTCCATGTCACTATGCAAAAAAATTATTTGACACACTAAAACTTGAAATATACTGCACAGAGACCAAACTCTGTTACAAGTACACTGCAATTATATTCAGCTTCATTAGGCAATTCACCATCAGTTTCTAAAGGACTGGGATCCTCATTAAATAAAGGATTTAAGTGCCTAAAGAGATTTGGCAAACTAGATTCAAATCTGCAATCCAACCTGTTGTGCTCTATTACCCATCCTGGTATTCACTAGACTCCGAAGGCACCAAAGGATTTTCCCTCACAGCTCTTTAATTGCTTAGAGCTGTTGTTCTGGGCTCTACAGGAACTGACCTATTTCTGACAGGTGTGACTTTGCCTTCCAGCTCACAGCAACAAAATGATTTCTTCACAAAGATGCAAGTGACATTGCTCTCCTGTAATCTTAGGCTGACTGTACAGTGCAGAAGAAGGGCTGAGCAGTTAAACCAGGCTACCTCTGCAGCTGATAGGGAGAAGCAGGCACTTTCAGAAGGATGCCTGTCTCATCTATTTTAGCTGTCTGCATTAGGATGTGAAATGCTGCAGTTACGCCAGCTATGGTACAGGATGTCCTGGAAAGCTGTTTCCAATGTAGATATCTGCCCTGCAACATTCAAATGAATCCCCAAGTAGGTGTTTCCCCAGTTTTCTGTGGGATAGTGGGATATTGTAACAGATATCCCCATGGAAGCTGAGTGGAGCTGGAACACTGCAGCGGTGTGGGGCTGCGCAGCACAGACACACCAGTTCAGCAGCATTACCTTGTGTCCTTGACCACACAGGTCCAACTGTACTAGTGCCCATCCCAGCAGTACCTCAGAGGTTGATGTGTTCTGCAGCACATGAAGCATAAATACACAGCATATTAATGTAGTGTATTATGCACTCTGTAAGTCCCTTACTAGGCCTGGCACAGCAGAAAATCAGAGAATGTATGCAGCACACAGAAAGGATTAATCACCTTTTAAAGTGCATTTAATTCTTTTGACAATAGTGTGTTCTCAGCTTCTTTCCTATCATCACCGCTCAGGTCTGAGAGGGAGGTGAGTGCATGAGAGACTGGGGCACTTTTTCCTTTCCCAGAAGTGATCCACAGGGAAAGCTGCTGGCAGGAGCCTCTCGACCTTCTGTACTGCAAAGACAGCAAGAGCCCTGATCCAGAAAAGGTGTGAGCGAGATCCTGATTCTGCAACTTGGCACTTGCTGGAGCATGAGTCCTGGGCCCTGGCCAACAACAGCTGCAGCACATGGAATGAGCTTGGGTCCTAAATCCTGCGTCCTTGTACTGGAACGGGGGATATTGAGAATAACATGGATAACATGGAGATTCAATGGACCATAAAAAATTACCCTCCAGCATTAGGAAAGACAGCACACTCATTTAGCCACCCTATTATCAGTAAGCCAAGGAAATGTGGTATTAAGGACACAAATACACAGTGAATTTAACACCATTCAGCAATGATGGAACAGGAGAAACCTGCTCTCTTCAAAGATTTACTATGCCCTTTTTTTTTTTGCAGCACTGAATAGGAAGAGTGTCCCAACAATTCATATCCCAGCAGCACACCGCAATGCTGAGTTATAACATGTTTTGGTCTCACAGAAGGAGATCTTACAGGAAAGCTTGTTAGAAAAGTAATCTGTTATGGATAAAGTATTAAAATAAAATCTTAGGGTCCTAACCAGTACAGGATGATTTATTTTAGTACAGGTGTTAATTATGCTTAGTGCCCTAATAGATAGGGAATGATGGCTGCCTGGAAAAACAAAGCCATTGCATAATTTCACATTTTCCAGTGAAGGTTTCTTTAAGGGGACATAGCATCTTTATCAGATCATCACTGGTGACTTGAAGGAGAACTTAGACCTAGATCCAAAGACAAACCTCCCAGGAAATCAGTGGAAGACTTCTTGTTCTTCACAAATTACCTATTCCAGTGAAACCACACTCAATTTTGTTCTGTGCAGCTGCTTTATCAGTTTGTTCTGCTTCTTTGGAAAGAGGTGGCATAACTTGGCTGTGAAGTGAGTGAGAAAGTAGGTGTTAAGTTCAGTACATATGGGAACTCTTGGAGACTTGTCTTTCCTTGACCAGGTGTGAAGGTCTGCAGGTCTACTTCTCTAGTCTCTTTTTCCTGGACAAATTGCAGTTCATAGCACATGAGAAACAACTCAGCTACAAGTTTCAACACATTTTAAATATTGCTAAGTGGTGTTTTTTTTAATTTCCCATAATATTTTCACACTGTAAAAGGATTTTCCTTTTCATTGTAACACGTTATTGCACACTGCATGCTCATAATTACCTAATATTTTCATGCTCTATAGATTTCTCTTGATTGTTAATATAAAAAGGCTTATTAAGATCCTCTCTATCAGCCTATGGTCTCCACATATACTTAGAGGGTTGGCAAACTTGGCATAGGATAAATATCACTTTTAAAATATGTTACAGACAGAGTACAGTGGAGGTTAAAAAAATAGAGATTAGAGTGTTGAGTAAATGTCATGACTGCCAGAATCAATTGAAAATGAGCATTCTTGCTGGCTTTAGCTGGAATGAAAGGAGGCTTCTCCTCCCCCAAGCCCAGTCCCAGAGGAGTACAGTCAGGATGGTACTAATGAGGAGAAAACTCACAAGGTAGGGGTGATGTTTCCTTCAGAAACACTATATGCATTGGTGCCCTGAGCCCCCTAGGGACCTAAAATCTGTTATTGTTCCTCCTGGGAGGTCCGTTTACACTTAACACACATCTGGCTTAATTAGGTTGACAGCTGCTGCAGGTACTATTGGACAAGGTCCAGGCATCAGAGTGCATTAGCATTTGTTTAATGGTTTAACCTTTCATAATCTGATCTCCACTGCATAAATGAACCAGAGATATCTTTTATTACTTGTTAATGTGTGTTGTGTGTGTGTGCACATACTCACACTCACACAAACATGCAAGCAATCTGCATCAAATGTGTCCCACTGCACACTGAAAACCCAAATCTTTTCCAATAGTAAACTTTTGCTTAAATAAATGCAGCTCCAAATAAAGAAAAAATGAGCTGGGTTAACAGGAAAGAGAGCAGCAGTCATGCTGTATATAAAGACAGAAGAAAATACAGTTACTTCAATGTAGAGATATTGGCCACCACATATTCGCAACCAGATTTTGCATACCTATGGTTTTCATGCTTTAATTAAAAAGGAAAAAGAGGACTAAAGTTTTTGCTGCATACAGAAATGAAGCCAACATAGAAGATGTTCTAGCACAGATTCATGTTTGAATCTGTGCTAGAATAATAATAAATAAAGCTCATGATCTTGATATTTTTAAATAGATCCAATGAACAAAATAGGCCTGATTCTGCCCCTATTAACAGCAGAGCAATTCCTTCAAAGTCACTGGAAATAATCTGGTTTTACACTTGGGTACCTGAGGGAAGAATATAGCTCAAATGATTAGGCATGTGCTTTGTTTTCTCAAGAGAACCCTTTCCACATATCCATTGAAAGGATTTTTTTTCACTTTTAAAAATTCTTTTATGTCTAGTTGGCTTCTTTCCATAGCAAATCGCTGTAAAAATAGCCTTTGGCAAGGCAGCCAACTTCAGCACAAGCCCAAACCTCATTGTATCATTGAAAGCAAAACCAAATCCAAAGGCACCTTTCCAAATCCAATCAGCTTTCTTTATACACCGATGTGCTCATTTACCTGACAAATTATTGTTCACCTTTCTATTGACTCCCGGACTGCAATACACCACATGTTTGGAGACTTTGGATATCAATACCAAGAAAATCTTTGTATAGGGAAGAATCCCATTTAAATATTAATCAACCTGGCCCTTCAGTAAGTTCTCTTTCAGCGTGTGCTCTTGCCACAGCCTTAGCACGAGTCAAATTTTCTCTGTGGTTTGGTGCAGACAGAGGAGAGCAGCCTTCTGCACTTGCTCTGTAATGAGATCTGCCTTCTGCTGAGCCACTGCAGATTTGTGCTGCATTGCTGAGGAGTGGAGCTCAAAGCTCCCCTCCAAAACCTGTCCCAGGGCTGGACCCTCATTTTAAGAAATGCATTTCAATTGTTTTGCCCTTCTGGGACATTTTATCCTCTGTGGTGTGTAATGTGTCTTGGTGAAGCAGCTCAGGGTACCAGCATCACTCAATAGCAAGTGCATGTGGGAACATGGTTAGATACAGTCCATGTATTGAACATCTTTGACTATTTAAGGGCAAGAACATAGAGACCACATTCACCGATCTCATGCATAATAGCTTTTCATACTCGGATTCCCTTTTAAAAGGGCATGTTCCCCTCTGTTTAAGTGAGTAAACTTCAGCATGAGCAGTGTAAACAAAACTTTAACGAGAATACTATGGTTATTTACTGGATCAGGGTTTCAGGCCCATTAGGCAGATGCTGTCCAGGCATTTTTGGTGCTTATAGTACTTGTTATTTCATGTGTAAACTCTCTTAAGCCATCTCTAAATCATGCAATAGAGTTTGGTGTACAGACTCTTGTACTATCAGAGTAATGGCTGTGCTGGAAAATCCACCCTGAGGCACACAGATGCATGAGGACTAAATGTAAGATGTACCATGATGTACTCTTGTTTGATTCCAGCAAGTGTCACAAATTTGCATTACAGGGGAGGGAGGGAAAAACAGCCAATATAGCATGGGGTAAAAATGGGAGAGGCTTGAGGAACATATTGGGGGCTTGTATCTTTTGTGAAAAGCTAAAAGATGAACAAATATGCAGTAGCCTTTTTCTCCTGATCACAAAAGTCTTGCCAAATCATATTCTAGGAGAAAATAGGCACAGGGTTTGTCCTGGTCACACTGACAGGAAGTCATATGTTGGAAGTGATAGAGTGATGCTACGTAATGTAGTTTATTTATGAGTATGAAATTTAACATCCTTTGTGATGGCGTACTCGAGGAAAGTTTTCAGTAATCTTTTTATCTCTGTTAAACAATGCCCATTTCCACAAGAAATATAATTTTAGGACTGATCATGGTCTCCTGCTAAACCTGTCGGCTAGTATGACGGCTTAAAATTACCTCTCCACAGATAGAAGTAAAAAGGTATTTCTGAATGTTAACAAAAATTTGGGGGGGAGGGGGGGGGAAGAAAAAAAAGAAAAATGAAAACAGAACTGGATGGCACAATTTGATAATATTTGACCTCTGCAGCTTTGTGTTCAGGAAAAGTTCTGCAGCAAATTGATTTGGGATATTTTAAATCCTTACAATCAGCTACATGCTTAAATACTTTGCTGAATTGTTACCTCACCCCAGAGAAAAAACAGCTTACTGTAATCTCATTGGTATCAGATTTCCATTCACAGCTTCCCTGAAAAATCAATGCACAGAATGAAAATCAATCCTTACTCAAAATGTGGCCAAAAATGTTTTAATTTCTGAATGAAGGTTGCTTCAAAGAAGATAAAATCCAACTACACTATCAGGCAACCAAAGTCTCATTTCACTGTATATCTCTATGTCTGATTGTTTATCTTGTTTTGTGTTGTGTGCTTTTCCTAGTGCTCCTGCATAGTTTAAGGAAGGGCCTTCTGGAGGGGCTCTGTACCTTTTATCTCCTAATATATGCTATGGTGTGCATTTACTACAACTACTAATAACAGCAGCAGATCTTAGCTGGTTTGAAAAGGGGAAACCAGTCATTGCCTAATGTTTGAAAGTGGAGGTTGAGCTGGAAGCAGTGTGACTAAGAGCCCTGGCTGGTAGATGAAGGCCGGAGAAAGGAGCAGATGTCCTGAAACCAAGTCTAGTGTTCGAAGCATGGTGTCTTTCATCAGGAATCCTATGAGAGGTCATTAAGTTCATCTGGTTATACGTTTTACCAAGGAAAGGCAGCAAAGAAAGATAAACATTCTATATCTTTGCCATCACACCAACACCTTGATTTTGGTGCAAAATCTTTTCTTTCTTCTGAAGAAGGTCAGTCATTCTGCAGAGCACACAGGGTCTGGGAACACTGTGTGGGATTGAATCAATTCCACAGCTGTGCTCTGTTCATATATCTGTGGGAAAACAGAAATCCATGAAGGGTACTCTTCCACCTTATGGTAACCATTGCAAAGCTGTTCCAAGTGTCCATCCAAAATAAATCTCAACTGTAACCATAAAAGCAAGTGTATGGCTTAGTTGCAGAATTGAAGCTTGCTTCTATCCTCAGAGTCATGGCTTTTGCCTATGGACTGGCAGCTTGAAGAGACAGTCTAAATTCAGGTAGAAAGCTCTATGAAGTAAGAAAAAACTGAGAAATGGACAAAAGACTGGATGTGTGCTGCAACGAGAAGGAAGAATTGAAAATTATCTCAGAGTATAAAGACTTGCAAAACACAAAAGGATTATGGCATTTTGATAAGTACCTTCTGGAGAGGAAGGATGCATTTAAGGGACACAGTGTTACAGTTCTTGTAAACAGTTTTCCAACAGGACATTTTTTCTCTGTTAATGTTGCTAGTTGGCTGCCTCAGTGACCAAGAGTCATGGAGAGTTAGTGTAAACCTGATTAGAGAACCTCCTCATTTTTGAAATGGAAGCCAGATGAAAAGTTTGAACATTGTAGTCATGGACTGGCTCTCTCCACAAATATTTAAAATATTACACTAAATATCTCTAAGGGAAAGTTAATAATGAAGATGATACTCTGCACTGAAGAAAAATGGCATTAAGTGTTTCCTGTTACTAAAATTGTTTTGCACAATATTTGGCTTATAATGGAAACACAGTTCCAGTATTAGCAGGACTTGTGGTGTTATCAAATATAGTAATTTTTGCACAGAAACAGCAGATGACCACAAGTTGTGATTCAGCTACAACAATTTGACACCTGCCTGAGCTCTATGGGGTTAGTCATCAAACCTTACCCATCTAAGCAGCACGTTTCTGGGGAACAAACACAACATTAGATGTTTCTACTACATGGTGACTCCTTCAGTGGGAGTACAAAGGAGATTCGGGGAAAAATGTGGGGAAAGTTGCTGCCAAGAGGAAGGGTTGGTACAAACCACTCAACCAGTGCCCTCTGTCAGTGAGCAAACAGACACAGGGCAAGCCTCGCTGGTGGCATCTGTTGACAATGTCTGTGTGAAGCAAAATTTCAAGGGAAAAAAAAAGAATGTAAAAACCCCATTGTATTTAAATAAAAGAAAAACAAATTAGTGTCTTTTCCTGACAACTAGTTTTAGGCTTTGGACTAAAATATTCCAGTACTGAAAGTAATTGCTTTTACTTTACCAAGATCAACCACTAAGCTTTAGACAAGTGATAAATTATATCTGTTCATACTCCTTCTCAGCCCACCACAGCAACACAAGACCTTGGATGGATCTTCCCCCAGCCCATGCTGCTGCTTGTAAACTACAACTAAGGGAAGAAGTCCTCAAAAGGCTGCCTTTCCCCATCAAATGTATAGCTCTGAGTGGGCAAGGCAAGGGCAAAGAGATTAAATTTAAAGATGACAGGAAATTGAAATTCCGGCCCCCATTTCTCTTTTTTACCTTCTGTGAAAAGGCTTAATGGAGAAAGTTTCTTACCACATGAAGGTAACCATGTCTTAATTGGTGTCCCTAATTCAGCCTCCTGCAAGGCTAGTAGGCTTGCTGAGGCAGTCCTGCCAATACCCAACAGCTGGCACAGAGAAGAAAAGAGGGATTGTGGAGGGATCTGATTCTTTGCACTTGAGCTGTCACTACACACATTGGAATTAAGACAACAACCTGGAGGGAGCCATTTTTTGGGTCTTGTTCCCAAGATATGATGACTTATGCATGCTTTCTCTGTCTCAAGTGGGTAATGTCTATTTCTATCCCTCTGGACCTCTGGCTGTTACTTGGGTTCAAATTTCTCATTACTGATGTTAGTGCTTCAGAGCAAAAATTGCCATCAACAGTTAGAAAAAAGATAGGAGACATTCTTCTGTCCATCATGAAACACGGTCGCAGTCAAATACAAACTTAAGAGCATTATTCCCTCCAGTTCAAAGACAAAGCTTAGGAAAATAATTACATTGGACATCAATAAAAAAAGAAAAAAAGAAAATACTGAAACAGAAAACTCTAAAAAAACCAAAACAACCCACTGCAAATATCTTGAAAGTTTAGTTGACCTTGGCTTATTATTTTGTTTCATCTTTTTTCCTGCTTTGGACAAGAGCACAGCATGTGGTCCTGTGGAATGAAGTCTCCTGATCTCTTTATTGCACTGGAAAGCTACAGCTTCTATGTGTTGAGTCATGCCCTGAGCCTAAACCTGTGTAGCTTGTTCAGCAAACAGGGAACCACAGACACGGTAGCAGCTACAGAATATTTGATTCACTCAGGCCTGCTTTGACATGGTTCACAGTGAAAAAACCAACAAAATATTCTTATTTTACCATTTCCTTCCTAATCATAAAATGCATGTATATATTCATTAATGTCTTTCTGGGTTCTTGGACAGAATTTTTTAAGAGAGATATAGGAGGTTTTATCATTCTCCAAGATCCTGCAGTGAAGTATAACTTGAATATAAGCATCTGTGTTGTTTGGACTAGTCTTTTCCTATATGTAGCAGTTCTCCAGTTGAATTTACAAAGCCAACAATTACATGACACAATCACTATGCAACTCTCATTTAGGTCAAATGATTTAAAGCCACATGGTTCTATGCCATTGCCTATTATTAGAAAGGAAGTGCATAATTTCAAGTGTTTTGAATTTCAGCAACCATTTTTTTAGGACCAGTAGATCTCATCAGTTCCTCAAAGAGGAATCAACCAAATACAGAAGATGGAACAAAAGATACAAAGTCTTGATCTTTCCCAGAAGGTGTTTTCCTTCCTCTTTTGTTTTGCCAGCATTACATTTTCTCACCTACCATGGAGGATAAAATCTGCAGCTACTTAACACATTAGACTCAGTGACACTAAAAATAATGCATTTAAATGTGATATTTGTGACTATGTGCCCAGCATGAAAAAAACATTATTTCCTTAGATTCAATTTAGGCCTAAGGGATTCCGAGTGCAATTATGGTGTTGACTGGATTAGTAAAATTGCTTAAATATGCAGTGATATTTCATCAGCTATTCCAGAGGCTTCTAGATTATAGACCTAGTGAAATAGTCTGTGGAAGTATGTGAAAAATGGTTCGATTATATCCCATCATAAAAGTAAGCAAAAGTATTACATATTAAAAGCTCAAAATAGTCTGTGGTAGTCATAAAATCAGCTTAAGGAAACCAATACAGACTTGGTGTAACAAATGGGAGATATGCATCAGATAAGATATAAAAAATGCATTTTGGATGTGGTGTGAAAAGATTGAAGCACACCTGTCACACAACAGTTATCTTTTGTAGCTCAGTGTACATACAAACAGGAACTAAAAGCACGTATATATTTCTGTTGATGCTGGGTGCTCTGTGGGCATAACAGAAGGCTCAAAATGTAAAGTAAGTATTTATATTAATATTTATAAAACATAAAATTAATACTTCACTGAGAAATCTGCTCAAGTCATGACAATATTTCTGAAATGGTACTGCTTTCTGGTACTGTGCTTAATGTATGAAATATATAGTATGCAGTGTACCAACAGCTATCTTCTTGTAAAATCATATGTTTTCAAAACGCAGATAAAAACCCCCGTACTTCAAATAAAACTGGAGTAGGACAGATTACATGGCTCAAGAATAGTCCGTATATTCCACTTATAAAAGCAAAAGCAATAGGTGCAATAATATTAACTGAAAAATAAAAATAATTTAATGCCTTTTGAGATTTTTCTCACAGATTTTATTATGAAAGTATTTTCTTGTTTAAACAAAGAATGAGTTGTCTGAAACATGATAGGTTTGGAAAAGAAAAGAATCTAGGTATTTCAGTGGGGAAGGGTTTCTCTAGGTTAAATTAGTCATAACTCGTTCTTGGAAAAACATACAAAGAAGGATAAGTCAAATTCTTCTGTAATATGCATGTAGACAAGAACTGCATTTGAAGATTAATTATCTCATTATTTTGCTAATATGCTGTAATTAAGTGAGCTATAGCACTGAAATTACTAAACGTGGGATTACTATACCAGATTTGAATTAGCTTGTATCTCAGAAATGTTCTACACTACACCTCAGCTTTAGGACATAAGCATAATTAAATTACCACTTTATTTGATGCAGCTGCTTCATAAATTTGCACTTCAAAATAGTTCCATCATTCACCATGTCATTTCCTGTGTTTTTTAATTATTGGCTGGTAAAAAATTAAACCCAAGTAGTTTAACAATAGCACAGTAGCTTTTCCTTACATTCAAATTAAGCCTAAGGGATTCTGAGTGCAATTATGGTGTTGACTGGATTAGTTCAATTGGTTAAAAATGCAAGGATATTTCATCAGCTATTCCTGAGGCTTGTGGATTATGCCCAAGAAAATGAAGATTTAATTTCATCTAAGTTATTTCTGTTATTTCTTAGGAAAAAAAAAAAGAAAATACTAGGAAAAAAGCTTTGTAGTTACACAAGATTAAGGATACAGAACAGCCTGAATGAATTATCAGTGGGATTTTTACCATTACCTTCCAAAAAGTCAGACTTTCAACCTAATCTACACTTCTAATGTAAGAAACACATGACATCAACTTCTGGGGGTGTTCGTACTTCACAGATGATCAACAAAGAATTTGGGTATCTTTTTCTTCCATTCCAGTTTCCAGTATTCACCATTACTTGTGAACCACAGAACTCCCTGTTAAAGCTGGATACCGAGCCCACTTGAACTTTTGCCTTTTGGAGAGGTTGCATCTTAAAGGGCCATAATATCTATCGTGGCAGTTTGCCACAGATCACTGCTCCTGTAGTACAGTCAGGTATGGGCAGCTGTGCTTGTCTGGTATTTTAATACCTGACTGCTTCAAGTCAGATGTCATTCCAGAGCTATTACCATTACTCAGAAATAGCTGGAATGATAGCTGTAGGCAGTCTACCATTTTCAGGAGAGATATTGGTTTCTTAGTAGTCCTGAAATGTGCAAAGCCGTGCTGTAGTATTTCTTCTAGACATGATTTCAATTAGAGGACCTGGTTATCAGTCCCTATTGGCATTCTTTATAATAATTTTCTCTATGCAAATATGCAGTATCATTAAAATGACATTATTATTCATGAATACATTTGGAAAATTTCATTCATCATACATCCCTTAGAAAAACTAAAATAACAAACATAAGCAAGATCATTAATCTTTCTGGGATGTCACAAATTGGAAGCATCATGACTAACCATGGTACTTTGCTTATGAAAACATTTATTTTCATTCTTGTATTTTTGTGGATTTTGAACCTTTTGAATGCAGTGGACAGAATGTGGCCTCAAACTACTAAAATAAATTGTGGATCTTCTCTGCCATTATCCTGAGGCAACAAACATCCTATAAATATTGCAGGTGGGGAAGCCATCTTCCCACAGGAAAACAATTCAGGATGTTTCTGCTGAAGGATTACTCCCTTATAAACTCTATAACATCTTGGTATCATCCAAAGGTCACTCGAATGGAGCAGAATACATACATTTGTAACAAGTAGGACACTAATACTAAGAGACATTTCACAGCTATCTAATGCAAGAATAATCTTCCCAAAACTATGGGAAAACATTTCTGTATGTAAAGGGGGAAAAACTATCATAATTTGAGTTTGGTGAGAGCTTAATTAAAAACTATGGACAATACAGGCAATAAGAATGGATCTTTTCAGAGAAAGCTGCCTTCTAAAGAAATTTTATTAGATAAAATAATTGTCAAGCTTAAATCTTCAGCGGCTATCAATCATCATAGTTCCATCTGTTTGAGGGCCATTATCCCAATATACATCAATTGTGACTCTGACCTTTCAGTGGCTGGATACCAGCATGATAAAGAAAGATAATGAAGTATTCAAACAGATATGTATCATCTCAAACATAATATACAGTTTCAGATCTATTGATGCCTAGATAAAGGAGGGTCTGCAAGTATTCTTATTGCTGGGAAACCAGAAATAAATGTGGAAAAAAGACTAACTTCTAGTCTTTTAAAGATGCCACCATGTAAAAACCACCTTACAAAAACTAGATTATAGAAGCCTTTGTATTTCTTGAATGGTTTAAATTAATTCCCTTATTGTAACTGTGGAAACCCTCTTTCACAAAAAGTAAAAGTAGCAGGCATCAGCAAACTTAGCTCAGGGGGATTCAGAGTGCAAATCTCCACCTTAACATCGATTTTTTTTAATTTAGCTGAGCTAGGATAACTCCTGAACAATACCACATTTTTTGAGCAGTCCAGTTGCATAGCTGTACATAGAATTCACAGATTAGGGCGGTCTCTTTTAGAGACTAAACTCTGTTAGAAACTAAAACTTATACAAACCTGAAATATTGGTTTTTACTTTATCACCACTTTTTTCCTTTCCTCCCCACTTTTTTCCTTTCCTCCCAAGAGAGGAAATAAATTCTATTAAGAAGTGCTTCCATCTACAGTAACTCGTGATTGCACACTCATATCCATGAGCTATATGACCACCAAATCTGTTATAATCAGGTTCTAGAGATCACAACTGGTGCAGGTTAATTAATTTCTATAACTCTGTAATAGATGTTGCTCTGTTAATTCTGTGTATTCAATAAAAGAGATGATGAAAGACAACATGAAATATGCTGGAAAAGTGAAAAAATGCAATGGCAATAGTTATAAAAGGTACACTGTAATATGGTGAATGCAATCAATATACTTAATGTTATCCATAAAAAAACTCATCCTGCTCTCACCAGGGAAGCAGGCTGCACTATGTGCTTGATCTATGGAGTCCTTGTGCACTTTAATGTGAGCAAACTAAATTATTTCCCCTGCATCTGTTTACAATATGCCCAAACAATGTCATTTCTGGGTGGACAGCCTGCATTAAGACAAAGAAATACAGGAGGAATGCTAAAAAATCTTAGGCTCATATAAGCACATTCCACAATGTTCAGCATGTAAAGCTTTTTCATTTTTCCTCTCATATTCAAAATTACATGGGAAGACATCCAGATCCTAATTTATTCTTCTTCTTAATTATGCTCTACATGGGCAATGTGGTAGTTAGTGGTTAGTGGTGAAAAAGTATTTACTTCTAAAAAGCTCCTTTGGAACGAAAACAAATTTCTTGGTTAGTGTATTTAGCATCCCCAAAACAAGGAAATTGGGAGGGAGAATATACAATGGATACATTACAGTATTATGCTTTTCTGTCATTAAAGTATTTTTGATACTTATGTATCAGCTTTCTGAGATGATGAACGAGCAAATTCATTTGTCTTCCGTGTCTCAAAGGACACAAGAGCATGCTGAATCAGCCCATTAAGCCTCAGTGGTGCACATGTTGCCTTTCACCCTTTTCTACCTCTGATGAACCATGTGCCGATGGAAGTCAAAATGTGTAACTGTGTGCAAGAAGAGTGAAAACTTGTTAGATGCTGAAATTACAAAAGAAATAAAACCTCCAGAAAGACAGACTCAGCAACACGCAGTGGCTGGTGTCCCTGTCCAGACCATACAGCACGCAGCCATGGCCACGTCCTGCAGTTCATTGGATCCCCGCCCATGTCTGAGGAGGAATCGAAAGATGCAAAAGACCTTTTACCTTCTCCCAGGCAAATTCAGACTCATCAGGCCTGTAATTGGGCCCAGCGTACGGACTTGTGCTCCTGCCAATCCCATGTTGCCATATGTCCCCCTTTCCGAGCTGTCCCGTGTTGCCATCTGTCCCCACGCCAGCCCGGCCGGTCAGGGCCATCTGTTTCTGCCTGACCCATCCCATGGGGCCAGCTGTCTCGCCCCTTTGCAGGCTGGTGCAGCCACACACCTTGTCTGGAGGTACAAATTCCTACCAGTAATGGATAAATATCTGCTAAAAAGGAAGAAAGCATGAACAGCAGCCTAAAAAAATCAATTTGTGCTGTCTGCATTTCTTAATCAGGGTCTAGTTGAAGTTTCACCATGAAACCTTTCTTGCAAGTCCTCAAAAGTCCCAGCACTGACATTTTGTTAAAACTCAGATGGTGGAATTGGTACTGGGAGATGGTGGGAATTGTTTTTGCAACATACCTGTTACTCTGGTGCCATGTAGGACCCCATCTGGGAACACAAGAAATTTGAAAATCTGTTATTGAACCTTCAAAAAAGTCTGACATAGAGACTCCAGAGTCATTAAGCTCATCTGCAATGAAGTACCATTAAGGTGGTGGCACAAGAGGATATAAACCCATTTGCTGACCAGACTTTTGGAAAGTCTCAGTCTACAAAGCTATATTTAACCAAATGAGTGGAAAAAATTGGAAACACTTTTGAATTCCTATCAAATAACCATTTTGTTAATCATTGAGGGTACTTAATTGTACCTAGATGAGGGATGCAGGGAGAATTTTCCACTTTCCAGTTGCATATTCTCACATCCCTGCTCCCTACTGGGACAAAATGCAGGCACGCACCAGCTGTCCATTCTTCTTCCCTCCTACCTTCCCACAATCTGGTTTTCACAGTTAAGAAAAGTGGAGGTGTGGACTGGACATGAGCCATCACTTTTCCTAGCAGGTAAGTCTAGACATAGCTTATAATGCCCTTCATACCAGTTCTCTTCCCTCATTTCCAATCTGTAGCACATTTTTACTTATATTGAACTGAGTATTTTTAAGTGTTTCAGTTTGATTGATGCCACAGAGAAATCAGTGTCATTATTGCTGCAAAATATTTAGGGAGGGATTGTTTCAACATTTTGGCTGTTTATCCAATAAAATATTTTCCATGAAATAGTGGAGGTTAAATTATGAGATTTGAAATCCCATATGCATTGACGCAGGTGCTAGAACTGCTGCTGCTTTGAGAAGGGCCACAAAGCCACCCTGTGGTGAATATTCTGCTCAATCTTTGTATATCTAATCTACTTAGATGCTTCTGAAATTATCAACAATATCATCCTGGTACTAGAGATGAACAGCAATCTGATGCAAGTTTGAATGTTTTATTTCATTGGAAAGTTGGGTATTAATAAATCAAAGACACCTAAATGTTTTTCTCAATTATTTTCATGAAGTTTAAACGTCTTTGGTTTAGCTCACAGCTGTACGCTTACTCTGGACTCTGCAGTAAAGGTTTTGGGTAGTTGTCAGATATTCTTTTGGCTTAAAAAGCGCAAAGAATCTTAAAATGATTTCACAATGTGTAATAAGGAATGATGAGTTGCACTGACAAACTAAAATTTGTATTTTAAACCTTAGTACCACATGTTGTTAATGTTAAAAAGAAATGTATTCTTTAGCAGAAAATCTGATTACTCTGTCCACCTCAAAGTACTAACTTGTTATTTTTTCAAAAGATTGCTGCTGAATGTTGGAATATGGCTCTGTGTAAAGTTACAGCCATGATAAATGCAAGATTCCACTGAAAGCACAGTCTGAACCCAGTCTGTA
>NW_005054302.1:2618672-2679965 GCF_000277835.1 Geospiza fortis | reverse complement strand
TGTTACTACTTATTTGAGTAGGAGGCAGTTACAACTGAGCTACTTCAGGTGAAAGCAGGGAATGGTGAAAGAATATCTCACTAGATCAAATGCTGCTTGTAAGCCTGTGGTTAAAGTCTGAACTCAGCTGAAGTTGGAGCCATTCTGGTTGACACTGCAGCTGAGATCTGGCATCATTTCCCCCAGCAGTGGGAATCCACAGTACCAGCTACGACTGTTCGCTCCCTGGCATGGCAGCTACACTGAGCATAAAGCATGCATGGAACATGTGGCAAAGCTGGTGTCCTGGTGATGAGCTTAGTGACACCAACCCGGTGCTTTAGCTGCTTTTGCATCAGAAAACCAACCCAGAGCCAAAGCCATTGCGTTCAGAATTTCCTCGCAGTGCTGCCGTGGGTCAGGCTGCAGGGAGTGAGTGCTGCCTGCCTGCTGCCCTGGCAGCAGATTGCTCAGCCATGGTGAGATAGAGTTACCCACCAAAGAGCCCATGGTAGGTTTGGATAACATACGAACAGATGCTCTCAAACCCTACCCAATGCTCATGCAGCTCCAGGGAGGAGTGTGAAAAAGGAAGGAACAGGGGTAAGAAAATCCCAAGATGTAGAAGAGGTGCATTAGCGGTCATTCTGCTATGATGAATATAACAGCAGGTAGTCCATTAAGCCCAGCCTTTTCACTGAACAACTGGAGGTCTGATAGCCATTAGAAGCAGGTCATATTTAATAGCAGTTGACTCCCTCAACTCTTTCTCCTACAGTATATTTAAGTGAATCAGCTTTGTTTCTCCTGCACAGGTTTGGGAGAGAGGATAAGGAAAGGCATTTATTTTTGTAGAACTGGATCTTTTGTCACCCACTCCCCTCTGAATCTCAACTACTATCTGCTAAGCCAAAATGAACTTTAATAAATGAGCTGAACTCATTAGTTATGTGAAGCTCATGCTTACAGTCATAATGATTTTAAAATGTGTGGCTGCATCTTGAAGAAGAACAGAGCCTGACATAATTTCAGTTATCAAATACTGGTAATTGACACAGAGACAGGCTGTGCTTTACACTGGGTTATAATTAATCCACTTCAGTGACCTCAAAGGCTGCACTTCTGAGAAATCTACCACTTACATTTTGATTCTTTGTCAACTACTTCAGCAGACATAAATTACAAATGAGGTACTAATGAAGTATTTCATCACCTGTTTACCTTCAGTGATCAGTTCCCTTACCCTAATTTACAGGAGGCACAATTTTTTTTGAAGCTACTGTCAGCTGGAGCTGCCTTTTACTCTGAGCAGTTATAAATTAGCACATAGCTGTGCTTACTCTCACTGGCTCTTTGTTCTTGGTTTTAAAATACTACAGCATAGGAGGAAATTAATTTATATTTAGAAACAGATGGGTAAGAAAAAAATTGTAATTTTTTTCTTGTCTATTCCTTTATTTAAAGGCTCACTACATGGAAGGAAATTCCCCACTCATATAAATACATCAAATCCTACTGCTGTGTGACTTTGTGTATTTACAGCAGTAGGGCATTTGATTCATTTTGAAATTAAACCCTGCCATATTACCAATCACTTGGAATGATTTTACATGTGTAGATGTCAAAGAATCACCTTGGTCTGCCAAAGTATTGCCACTGAAAACCTTACACTACGCCTGCAATGCTCACATAACTGACTAATTTAAAGTGGCAGGGCTCGATTCCCACATGCAGGCTGAAAAAACATGGAGTAAGGGATAATTTGAGGGTGAGTAAGCAATAATTTGACTTTCTGGGGCTGGAAGGTGAGACACAGCTGTACTATCCTGACCTGCTGTTCTGATGCCTGTGGGCTGCTCCCAATCTGCTCCCACTCCTGCCAACATCTTCCCTCAGTCCCCGCAATACATTCCCATGGGTTTGGCACCATCCTGCTCCATGATGAAGGCTCTTTTCTTTCTTAAGCACCAGTGCTTTTACCCTCAACTCTTCCTTTCAGCAATCTGATCAGTTTTCTTTCACTTCCTCCTGCTCACACCGGTGATTCTCCTGCTCTGTGTTAGTGTCTCCACTATTCTCTCCCTTTTTGGCGCTACCATGAGGCCCACTGCATCTTTCAATCCAACAAAAGATAACTATTCTCCGTGCTTTTAACTATGAGTGTTCCATATTTTATCAACTTTTCTAAGTCAGGAAAAAAATTAAGAAAATTTCCTCATATTTTTTCCAGAGATCTAAAAAGAAGAATGAAGAAATTTAATTATTGGGAAAGCTACATGAAATTTGTGAGTTCTGTTTAATTCCAGGCACTTCACATGAAAGCCATTAATGGACTCACAGTTGGCTGGAGTTCAGGGCAAACTTACTTTTCAAGTCTGAACCAAACCAGTGAAGGTAGTATGCGACAGATCATCTGGATTTCGTTGCACATTGAGGTGAACCAGAAGGTTGCCTGACAAATGAGAGTAGAACACCCTTGTTTATTTTTTGACGAGGTCCTTAATTGGCTCCTTTAGGGAGCGAACTGAAGAAAAGAGACAGAGAAACAGGCTCCCATGATCTGAAGAAGGAGGTAGATGCAAAAGGTGGGGAGAGATGAAGGATCTTGGGCAGTGCAGGGGCCTGTAATACTGCTAGACATGAGGCAATGAAATGTACCTAAACATACAATTCTGTCTACACTTGAAAAGTATCCTATTGTAAATAAAGCCACAAGTTACTGCTTACAGAAAATTGTAATCTTTTTCTTGGTGTACTTCCACTCACAAACACCCTTGAAAAACCAAGCTGCAAACTTAAAATGCCACATAGCTGGACGTAGGAAGAGAGTGTAATGAAAGTACCGAGGAGCTCTTGGGCTCCACACCAGCACGGAGACCTGGGGCTGCCATACCCCAGGGTCTCAGTGCCACCAGTGGAGAGCAAACAGCTTGTGACCATGAGGCATCTCAGACAGCCTGTCGACAGAGATGCTGCTGGGGCCTTCAGAGACAAATGAAAGTTCCAAGCCCAGTGTCCAGCAGGTGGGGACTCCAATGCATGTGCTTGGATGGTGCAACTGCACAGACCATGTGCCTTCAGGAGTTTCCTCCTAAGCCTGATTTTGCATTCAGGTCCAGCTACCATAGAAAAGCCACAGTGTAAGTTCCCACTGTACTGGTAACAAGAAATTTCTGAAATAACTTGCTTCTGTGTCAGTTTTCCTCTATCTTTTACAGACTGCAGTGCAGAGGGTAGGAAGGTGCTTGAGACAACTCTATCAGGAGGTCATGAGCACTGAACCCTGGACACCCTTCCCCAGACATCTCCAAGCTGGAAACCTGTTGCTGAGATTCATCATTTTGCATTAGGCAGGATCTGCTTCACAATCACTGTTCTGTGAAAAATATGGGAAAATAAAAGGCTGTGTTTGTCTTTTGGATGTGCTGTTTCCTGGACCTCACCACATCTCCTCTGTCTCTCTCAGCAGAGCTGATCACCTTTCAGATTGCTCTGGACTTATCATACCTGATACAGCAAAAATGCATGTCTTAGGGGAAAAAAAAAGTTTGAAACAAAAAGTGTCAGGAAGGCCCCACACACTAACAATTTCCATAGGTTTTCACAACTAATTGCTTTTCTATACAAGGGGGAAAAATAGTTATTACTATATTAACTATCACAATACATAATAGCTTTTTTTAAAAACAAACTGTACTTTTTGTGGGTACAGATACATCATGATGACAAGTATCTTTTTCTTTTGCAGTTTTGCAATAGTTGTAAGCAACATATAGAGGAACCAATATTTTCCTTTTCTGTGTTGATGGGATGCTGCATTTTGTAGTACTCCCTTTTATCAACAAAAATTTTGTTTAGAAAAGAATTCACTGATGGGGGAAGGTATAATGGAAATTAATTATACAGACTTTCATAGGTAATGAGGAGAGAGCAGTAAGGAGTGACCGTCCCTTTTCAGGAGTGAGCAGGGCTACAGAGTGGCTTAACAAACCTGTCCCATGAAGACAGACTGAGAGAGTTTGGGTTGCTCAGCCTGGAGAGGAAAAAACTCTGGGGAGCAGAAGTTGTAGCAACTTTCTACTACCTACAGGAGGCTACAAAAGAGATGAAGAGGGACTTTGGACAAGGGCATGTGGTGATAGCATAAGGGGGAATGGCTTTAAACTGAGAGAAGGCAGGTCAAGATTAGATAAAGGGAAGAAAGTCTTTACTGTGAGAGTGGTGAGTCACAGGAAAAGGTTTCCCAGAGAAGTTGTGGATGCCGCATCCCCAGAAGCGTTCAAGGCTGGGCTGAACAACCTCAGCAGCCTGGTCTAGTGGAAGGTGTCCCTGCCTACAGCAGGGGATTGAAACTAAATGATCTTTGTGGTCCCTTCATCCACACCCCAGCTCATGCCACTGTAAAAGCATCTCCTTTTTTCACAGATAATGCCATGTCAAGGCACTGGTTGAGATGCAGCAGAAGTCTGTCTACAGCTGCCAGCTGCTTTATTCCTAGCACTGTGCTGGTACCACAGAATGACAGGAAGAAAACTACTGACTACAAAATATTAGTTTGCTGCATTTTCATTCTATCCAGTGGACACGGGCAGAAGGCAAACCTGACCCACCTTGGTGAAGTGTGTCTTTCCTTGTGGGCTGCTGTAGTGGGCTTTGTGCTTTACACTGGCAGATAAGACTAGTGCAGGCATGCAGGTAGATACATGGGATGGACTTTCTGTTGACAGCTCAGAAGCGAAGCAAAAGCTACAATATATCCTTCATATGCAGAGAGAGATATGGTGATATCCTTTGATGCTTTGTAGCCTCTGGATCTACCTTGAAGGAGAGAATTGTAAGGTCTGGAGGGGAAAGAAAGTCAGATTTAGAGAAATAGTTGGGGTCTGGTGTGCTTCCAGGAGCTTGGACAGGATTTCATATGCATCTGTGAAATCATTGAGCTGTACTTCTCTCTTTTATTAATTTCTTTGGTAGTGATGTGGCATTGTGCAACATTTTGCTCTCAGTATAATCCCCAGGAATGAATTAATTTTAAAGAAAACAAACAAAAAAATTGTTATTACTGTTGTTAGATCAGTTTGTGTAGAAGAAATCTAGAAAATATCTTTTGGCCACTGCCAACGTCTGCATGGAAAAAACTCCATGAGACTAAAACAATTTGGGTAAATCCAAATTTGTCCTTTCCTTGCCCAGCTCAAAATATTTGAAAACACCAAAATTTCCTGTAAAGGTCTCTACAACTTAGGATTCAGACTCAGACTCAGCAAAGATCTTAAATCCATGTTAGATTATGTGCACATGCTCAAGTTCTCTGCTGAATTGAAGCCTAAATTTGTTGTCCTTCCCAGCTTTGTGATTGTTACACAATTTCATTATCAATCTGATTTTTAAAAAAAAGCCTATGAAAAGTGACAGAAAGCAGAAGACTATGTCTCTGTTTCTATTTTAATAATTACATGTGTTTAGAAATTTTAATTACATAGTCATCAATTCTCATTCACATAAAATCCTGGCTAGCTTATTTTTTTGAAGTAAATTTTACTTTCCTCAGTCTTGTTCCTCACAAAACTGGCAAATGTACATTTGTTACAAGTCAAGAGTGATCTGAGAGGTAAATTTCATATTAATGGAACTAATGTGCTTTCTTTTAAAACATCTTTGGTTATTTCATTGCTTACCATAATTTAAGACTTGGCTGCGTAAGGAGTGTTGCACTTTGGCAATTGCTTAAATGGTCTGTGTGTGGTCAAGACAGCTGTGTCTGTTGTTGCTGAACATAATGCTGACTTAAGTAACCAGTATCCGCTTCAAGTAGGATTTCAAACCTTTTTGCTTTCTTTCGCTAATACCAGGTTACACAGACAGAGAAAAGGGGGGCCAGTGCTGACCTGTCTTTCTTGTTGTTCTCATAACTGAACGGCAGCAGATAGAGCAGGAGCAGATTGCAATCTCTTCCTTCAAACCTTCAGCGATGAACAGCAGCTGAGCAGTTTCAGGATGTTGTGTTTTGGGGTTCATCTCCCCATCTAACAAAATGCTAATCCTCAAATGACTTCAATTTCCACATCCAAAATGTTCTGAAGAAATCCCATGCTGTCTGGTGCAACGCTTTGGTCTTTGAGCTGCACAGAGGTGGTCTGATCCCTATCTCGCTGGGAATTGGGAAACAATGTCACCCAAGTCAACATATAAGTAGTACATACAATATCTAAACTTGGCATGAGGGGAAAATTGCCCCGTGATTACACCACTCAAGGAAGTGCTTTTAAAGCTAAGAAGAGAGATGGGGATCAAACAGATATAAAGGGCTTGAGGGCAACTCTGCCAGCTGAGGAATTCGTGCCTGAACAACAGCGGGCGGTGGCTGCTGCCTTCCCAGCCGGGCTGCGCCCCTGTCCGCGCCCCGCACCGGCTGCCAGCGCTCACATCCTGGGGAGGGCAGAGCTGCCCACCGAGCTGGTGCCCAGCCTGCCTCTGCAGACCTTGCCCCCTTCACGGGCTGGCTGGCACGCCGTGCCTCCCCAGGGAAAGCCCAGGCCAGAGGCAGCTTTCATCGCCGAGCCCCTTTTCCCCAGAATGACCTCCCCGGCGAGGGGCCGGAGCGGTCCCGACGCCATCCGCGGTGTAATTTATATGTAAATGAGCTGGAGAACATGCACAAGCGAGCCGCACATACATTGCTCCAGTGGATTCCACCATGCGGACTCTGGTTTCTATCAGAAGCATGCACAGATGGGGTTTCTGCAGATTAAAGAAACCAAGATGTGATTGCTTTTAAAGAATGTACCTACTGATACAATGCTGAGAGAAAACAGGAAAGCGCTAAGTATTTGAGCCTTAAAATAACACTGCTTTTTCTAGTCATGAAATATTTTGAGCTATACCTCCTATTGCACTTACAAACATTTAGCCATTATTCAGGGAATATGACTGTTGAGATTTATTCCAACACATTCCAGAACACCCTTGTAAGATGAAATTTAACATCAAGTGAACAGCATGTCCTACATAAACCCTTTTTTTAAAGCAAATAGGGGGGAAAAAACCAAGTCTTGTTTTAAATTAACCTTTCAAGGTCACGTTGGGATGAAGCCGTTTCAATATATATCAAAGGGGTATAGAAATGTGCAGCTTACTGAAGTGTGTTCTTATACAGTAAGAATATGTCCTCATTTTACATGGTTGAATCATATATAATAAACATATTTTCAAAGGTGACCTTGAGGCTACCATCCACATTTCTTAAATATTTGTCTTACAATTGAATCTGTGCAAATATACGTGTGAAAAGCTTAATTTTTTTTCTCTAAACAAATAATGCAAATAAATTCTTTGTTCTAAAAGGCATAAATCAGTCTATTTCTGTTGGTTTCACTGGACCTACCGCAATTTGCTCTAGCTGAAAATCTGGCCCTGGTTCCTTAATCCACAGATATACTTTGTCATTGCAGTTTATATAAACATGAGGTCAGCTAGTACTTCCAGACCCAAATGAACTCCTTGATAGTTCAAACTCAAACTTCAGTTTTAAATCTGAATTTTGCTGTCATCATTTATCTTACAACTGACCACAAGTAGACATAGAGCATTGCTGGGTTTTGTGGTATGGTTTTGTCTGGGGATTTTTAAATGTAAGTAAGCACCCTGTTTTTCTCCAGGCACAATAATTTAAGTGACCCATTAAAAGCTGAGTGTACTTTTCTTAATAAGCTTTGAAAGAGCATTTAGTAAAAGCCCAAACAAACCTAGCATCCAACAGATTCTCATTGTTTGAGTCAATCCACATTATAAACTGTGCATAATGACTTTTTAACAAATAGGACTATTTTCAAGCTATGGGAATGCAGAAAAGGAAAAGAAATAGGTGATTTTGTCTTTCATTCCATAATCTAAAATGCACACAAGAGGTTGGACAGGATATAAGTCTTCTTTTAATGTGCAAAGACCAGCCCATAAGAAATTTGAAATAAAACAGTTATTCTCAAATGTGGTTTCAAACACTGGTATTTTATACACAGTGTCAGTGTTATTAATTTTGTCTTGCATTTCCCCAAATAATTCAAACTACTCTGTAGTCAAAACAGTCAGAAACATAAACTTGGTTCATTACTGCACAGCTACATGGGAACGAAATGCAGAGGGTATTTCATGGTGGATAGCCTTGCTGAGCACATTAGAAGAAAAGAGAAATACTTAATCCTCTTAAAACTATGGAGAGAATTTCAGTTGGCAAAATGGTCATACTGGAATTTGACCATATGCTACCAACACCTCTAGGAAGTGCCCTAAAATGCAGTTTCTCAGGAATGAAACAGTTGACTACTGTATTGAGAGGTAAGAGAAGTGTAAAATAATAAATAGTCTAGAAAATAATATGAGGTGAAGACTGAAAATAGTAATGATCATACTACCCTATTCTTTCAAATTTCTTTCAGATTTTATCTGGGAATTTCAAATGAAGTTTTACATATATAGTGCTATAAGAGACAAATACTATGCCAGTGTTACACAGGAGCAACCTGCGGCATTGCAAATTTGCACCACTTGCTTTAGGCAACACAGATGGTTAATAGGAATGCAGGGAATAGAATTAGTAATTCTGTATTATACTGTGCTATTTTAATCACAAAACCTTCTTCCCTGTGACGTAGTTCTTATGCATTTGGAAAGATTTATATGAAAAGTCTCAGGCACAAACCTATAAGGACTTTCCAAACCCCTATGTAGACTCAGGGGGAGTCTGGGTCCTAAATCACTGTATGCACCTGGGTCTGAGCCTTGCAAGCCAAACTGAAATGAAGAAACTCAGAGCTTGTTTCCACACCAGCACGTCACTGAGGTACTGTCTGGTTTAAGAACACAACATTAAGGTGATCCATTCTAGGTTCACTCAATATCCATGAAATATTCTCGTGCTAGAAATGAGAAATTTTCCTGAGACACGAAACACTGTACTATATTTTATTTCTGGAATGTACTTTCAGCTCTATCTACGTTGTGCGTATTACTCTAGATGAGCACCTTCAGCAGCGGCCTAGAAGTTCCTCTGCTGCCCAGCAGCTGAAAAATGAGATCTACAGATCCCTTCAGAAACTCTGCCCTTCATGGAATAATAGATGAGTTGTCATTATGCTTTGGTGTGGAAAGTTGCTGTCAGACTTGGCAGTTCTGACTCCAAAAATCAAGCTTTGAGGTTTTCCTTAAAGTTGAGGCTTACGATATAAATACAAAAGCAATGATTAAATTTTATAGGTAGTTTACCAGACTAAACATAGTTGTGAAAACTGTTAAAAAAAAAAAAGATTCCTAACATAGCAACAACATCTACAGTGAAAAAAAGAAATTTGGGAACTGCTGTCTACCAGCTCCACCACATGGCAAAGGAGTAATTTACAGTTTTCTTTCTAGAAGGAAGATAATAATTTCAATCTAAAATCTTAGTCTGCCACAATTTTTTCAACAGACACCTCTTCAGTAGGGGGGTCTCAGAGACCAAAACTCTGCCAAAGGCACAAGTGATTTTAAAACAGTAATTCGTGGCCTGCCAGAGCAGACAGTCATCTTATGATTAAAAGATGCAGGGTGGGAAACCACATTTTCTTGCTTCTGTGTGGGATGGTTGAGATTGATTTCTTCTTGGAGCTCCTGTCCATGACCAGAGAATACATAGTTAACCCAGAAAATCCCTGGGCAGACAGACAAGACCACCGGGAAACAGTGGTATTACAAGGTTACCCAGCTGCTACTCCATGAGCCCACCAGTCCTTGGATTGTCCATGTCCTGTTGTACTTTGGAATGAGAAGAAGAGCACAAGGCAGTAGACAGACACTCCAGCTATGGCCTCTGGAGATAAATTTCACCCCACGGAGGAAACTTGCCTCTGCATTTTGAGGTTCACCCAGTCCTTATCCATTACCTCCATGACAGTAGAGGTTCTTAGTGCAGAAGACAAATTAATCAATCTTGTGAAAAATATTTAAAGCATACAGAATACAATAGTCTTGATTGGCTCAAGAAAAAACATCAGACAGATGAGTGAACTGCAATTTTCCTTCTCTTTTCTGTAAAAAAAAAAAAAAAAATCAAAGAAAATATGTTTCTACAATGGCTCTGTACCTGTGTTTGTAAAAGTCTTAGCTGCTGTGTTCCTTGGTTTCTCTATGAAGGGAAAAGTTATATTTGATTCATTTGGAAACACCACTTTGTGACAAGGAACTGATTAGTATGTGAAGCCTATCATGAAATGGACTCAAAATGAGGGGTGTTATACAATCATCATAAGCAGAAACCAGAGCTGACTCACCAGGTTTTTCAAAGTTTTGCTTTTCAAATATCTCATGGCAGCAACGGTAGCTGTGAGATTACTGGTCAGTAGCTGCAGACTTCTGACTTGGTGAGTACAGAAGTTTCTGCAGCACTGCTTCTGATCTGCGTTCACCTGGCACCATCCTAGCTCATGAAGCATGGTTTTCTTTAAAAAGAAATATTTTAAAACTAAAGCACCATTTACATGCTGGTCTTTCGTATCTTCACGTTTTTTTACAAGTAGCTCTGCATTTTAAATATAACCTCAGTAAGTGCATTCTAAGAAATTTTTCAAATTTAGAACGAACTTTAATTGTTCAGATTGTGATACAAGATGTTTCTCCAGCTATTTCTGGCACTTGAAGATTTATGAGAGAACTCAGACAATGTACAGAGCTGGTGTTTTAAGCAGCATGGGCTCACCAGAGAAGACAGGGAATTAGGATTCCTAGATTTATTTAATGCAAGGCAGAAAATACTGGAATTCACATTTCAGTGAGAAAAGTCTGTGTGCTCATGTGCCTCCATAAAAACGTGGTAGGGTGTCTGAGAGGCAGGACACGGGGAAAGTTACCAGACTATGCAGAGCACCATGGTTTGATCATTGCTCACTTGGCTTCTAGGTGTATTAGACTTCCCTGGCCACAGTTTTTCAACTCATTCAACAGTCATCTGCTTTCTCTAGGCAGTGATTTTTCATTGACTAATCATTCACAAGTTACTGTGAAATAAGCAGCCTCATAAACTTAACTAATATTTGCTTTAAGATAGTGCAGGAGAACCTGCCCCGTGGGGGATGAAGTAGGAAAGCACACACATAGCAGGTGGGTGTGTTTCCACATCTGGAGATAAGGACACAGTGATAGAAGTGGCCACAAAACACTAACATTTTTTAAATGAATAATTTGAACTTGTCAATTTAGAGAGCAGTGTAAAATTATTCTTGTTCCACTAAAAATTGTCTCTACTGGATCCAGATCAAATCCTTGGGCTTATTTTCTTTCCAAAGTGTCTTCTCATTACAAGTTCTGTGCTTCATTTTGTGTTTTTTTTGCTTTCAAATCAAATTTTTTCCCTTTAGTAGTTTTTTCTGAGCTTCCACATGGAGTTCCACTTAGCTTTCTATGTCATTTGATATTCTGTCTGCTCCCGGCTTTTGAAGTAAAAAAATAATTACTGATTTCACAGTAAATTTGATCTCATAGTCTTCTTAATGAACAATTTATTTGTGTTGGTTCTGTTTAGTCCTGTTCTGGGATGGTATAAAATCACATGTAATGTGGAGAGTGGTTAAAAAAAAGAAACTTTGTACTTTGGCCTGGCTGTCCAATTTTCAGAGTGCAGTAATCACGGTGATGGATGTGGGAAGAGAAATAATGAGCCCCTTTACTTTATTTCTTTGCAGTTCATGAGTGGAAACCATGAAGCTTTTCAGTCTAATCATTCTTCACATCCATCCTTGATAAAATTCTCAGCAGTCAGCACAGATTTAAGAAGAAAAAAAGACACTGCCTGTCCTGTTTTTTGACATTTGGAAAGTTTTAAGCAATATTGCAGGTGGGAAGATTGTCACAAATGTATTTTATTTGTCATAATTTCTCTCCAGATTTTAAAATGAAAAAATGTAATGTGGGCTCTGACATCAGAAAATATTTTGGAGCCCTTAAAAACTGAAAAAGTGAGACAAATCAGAACATACAAAATATGGGGGTTTTTGCAGAAAATATTTATGTGAAATCAGGATTTTACATTTGATTAAGTGTTTACAGGTGACTGCATCTGCAGTTCTGGAATGTCATGATATGCTGCAATATATTGAAGAGCAAATTTAGAATATTTGCAGTCTGAGTATTGAAAAAAATTAGGGAACTGAGACAAAAAAGGGAAAACACCAATCAGTGTAACAGATGGGTTTATGATTTTATTTGTCACTTAACCTATCTAATTCTAAGTTGAAGAGACTCATAATTCTGATTATCATATAGACAAAATTGTGAAATTCAATTTCAAATATGAACTGTTCCTGTAGTTTTTTCAGTGGGTCATTGGGTACAAGATGACCTGCCACAGGAAAAGAGAAAATTGTACTTTTAAGGTCAAACACTACAATGCAGGAGTTTACCTTTCAGGATATATATAAACACAAAAATTAAAATGCTACACTCTAAAAGAAGCACATTATAATAAGCATCCTGAGGTATGCAACGTGCCAACAGACACTTTCCTTCCCTTGAAATGCTTTTAGTCCTTCTCTCACCAGGATGTGACAGGCTGACATTTGGAAGGGACCTTTATCATGGGGGCCTGCTGTTACCTCCAAACCTGCTGCTGCTGCTGTCGGTGGCAAAGGAGGCTGGATACTCTCACAGTCAATTGCTGCAATCCGTCATGTCTGAGATTTGCAGGCTGGGTTTTATTCCAGAGGATTTTGGTGCTCTCCACAAAGTTCAGCTGTGGGGCTGGCATGGGTCTGTTCCAGAGGCCAGGACTACTGATGGCAGGGTGGGACAGTACATGCTGTGCATGGCAGTGCTGGGGCTTTTCATGTGATAGAGAGGCAGCTGCCACCAAAATCGTCAGCTCAGTTCTGACCGTGATAAAACCTCTGCTGAAGGTAATGTCAGAGAGGGGAAGGAGGAGAGGGAAGCATCTGCAAGGGGTCTGGAGCAATGGGCACTGTCCCAAGGAGAGAGGCAGGCTGGGCTGTCGCACACCTCACAGATGGGAGGGAACCTTACAGAGCAGCTGCAGCATGCAGAATGGGTTACACTGTGGAGAGCAGAAGTTGTGGGCTTCCTGGTTGTGTCCTTAGTGACCTCAGGACTGAATGGTTATAGGCAACAGGGAGAGCTTGCCAGGGTGCGCAGCGCATCGTGAGTAGGGCTTTCTCCTGCTTTTGGGACTCCCAGCACCACATCCCCAGCTGGCTGAACCAGCTCAGTCTCTCACCCAGATCTGCGATGGTCTCAATAAATGTTCCTGTTGAGTGTGTTTTGCCTTGTCAGGATAATTATCTGTTGGTCTAAGGGGATGGGGTTCATCTTATTAATGATATGGAGCTAATATCAGAGCTAATGATTCTGTTTTAGCTAATAGAGAGGAATAAACCCTTAACAGATAATTCATCTCACCTATCTTAATGTGTAGAGGAAATTCACAGCATAGCAGCAATAGCATTAAGGGAAGCATAGGGCAGTGTGGGCTGAGCATGGAATGCAGCTCTTGGGAAAGACAGCCTGTCAGAGGGAGAGCCCTGTATGATTGAGCTTATGTGAATTTTAGCCCCTGAATTTAATGTCAGTCCTTATTTGCTGATGGAATTTTAAGTCCTTGCCAGGTGCCAACCTGACAGCCAGCCGTAATGATACATTATCCCCAGTTTTGGTTCTGCTCCAAACCAGCAAGTTTCTCACGTATAACATATATTGACAAGCACAACTTCCTGAGCAGCTCATGAGTAGCCACACTTCATTAGCATGCCAAGCATGGACACAGAGATCCTTGCAAAAATGTTATTGTATGGGAGGGAATTCAGAACAAATATATCAGTAATTAATAAAGGAAGAAATGCAGAGAGTGGGCATGCTGGTCTGTGCAATAAACACAGTTTGCTCAACTGACTTCCAATGTGTTAGTTGAAACAGGCAAAAGGTGAAGAGAGATAATTTTAGGTAAATAAGATATGAAAACATTCTGATATCATATACAGAAAAAAAGATTATTTCTTTGTACCCAACTGTGGTTTTAATATAGGCTGAACAGATCACTCTTATCAAAGAAGTGGTGAAAACTGACTGCAGCTACATGCTGGCCACATTTTCAAGCAGCATCAATCTCTGTATCTGAACATCTCACATGACTTCAAAGGAAAACATAAGCCCTTCTTCCCTTTGCATCATTTATAGGGATTTGCTTTGGGTTTTATTTTTTCAACTAAAGGCAATTATGTTGGAAGGTCCACATCAAAGAAAATGCCAACCTTAGGCCTTTTTGCACTATCCAGGACAGGGGGTGCAGTGGATATTCATCTATTTAGGATATCCCATCACATGCACTGGCCAGAGTATGTTTCACAGTATTAATGGTGATGAGGTTAAAGCCTGTCATTTCTTAGAAAACCTGGGTATCATCATAACCAGCTGTTCTGATTTGCTGACCATTTATTAACATCTTCAGTAATTATGCGTGGCAGATTTCATGAGAACACAATCATACAGCTTGTGTAAATTAATGCCTTCAATAAAACCTGCCTCGGCTTATGCACTTAGCTCCTTTGTTCAAGTGTGTTTCTCCCGTTAAAATATTTAGCTATTGCAGGCATCTGCCCCCTCTCAGGCACAGGCTGTGCACATTTTCTTTGCTTGTTCTGCATGAGAAGCTCTCATTGACCCAAATAAGGGCTCAGTGCATGGGCCATATGCTAAGACTATGGAAATTGCCTTGAGAATAAGTTGATTTGCCATACTCACATCATAACTGCAGTGTGAGTGTCACTGCTGGATTGTCTTTTGTACATGGATAAAACTACACCATTGGAGTCAGTGGAGGTTTTATCTCTGAGTAAAATGAGACCATGTCCATTGCCCCTTGGGAAGTTCCGAGCTGCCTCTGATTCCTCTGGCCAAGAGTGTTGTGCACTGTCCTGTGGACCCTTCACAGGCCAGATGCCCCCAGTGAAAGGTGCTCATCATCTAGCTGGAAAGAACCCAAAATAATGCCAGTTCACTTTGCTTGTCCACAATATCCTCACATTTCACAGTGAGCACATTAAGGTTTAGGGTGAAGCCTTTTTTGAATGCCTGGTCAGGTTCAGTCCAGGTGACATAATTAGCTGCACCACAATATAGGATTTATCTCACCCTTGCTTTCACTGTCTGAAGGTTTAGCACCTTGCAGGCCTCAGTTGTGTAATCCTCTGTATTAAATAAGGAGATACAAGCCCCATCTCAGGGTTACTCATCCCACCTTTAGCTAAGAGTAGCAGAATGTAGCAAAGAAAATTTAATCTGTATGTACAATTATTAAATTCAGATATCACTTCAGAACATGCTTTAGAAAAGGCCATAGATTCACTACTAGATCTTATCCTTTTCCACTTGACCTGCTCTGCCCAAAGTTCAGTTTGAATGGGCATATAAATCCGGCTTTAAAAGACATTGTTATAACAGGGAGGGTACTGCCTTAGTATGGAGTGTTGAATAGAATCATTGCTTATTCTCAAGCCGTGTTCTGTCTCAGAAAGGGTTGCCTTACATAAAAATAATTCCTTTTTAAACAGTTTGCTCTAAGCTCAGCAGGACTGTTATACATTCAGCAACGTACTCTGTTAATCTGCTGTTGTGACATCTTGTTTCTAGCTCCGTAAGCCTACACCCATGTGTACACAAACACATGCACACTTAGGCACACACATTTGCAAAACATGTCCATGGATCTCAGTGCCAGAACATCAGCCTGGGAGAGCTGCTTTGTTTTTCCATAGATGCACTTCAACATAGTTGGAACAAGTCAGACTCCCCACAAGTTGTGCCACAGCAGATTCCTTCCTCTGGCAGAGCACAGCTGTGTGAGCCATGTGGGTAAGAGGGGAGCTCCTGCTGACATGAGCTCCCAGGGCAACTCAGTGAGATGGGGACTCTGATCACCTGGACATGGGCAAAACCACTCTCCCATTTCACACCAGGCAATGCCAGGTTCCTTAGTCTTGCTGTAGTATTTCAGTTTCATGTTTCTACTGACCAGAGATTTCACTTGTCATAACACCTCTGCCCAAAATGAGTGAAGGGTGCCCGGAGAATACAGCAGCACACATGTCTGCACTCCCTTTGTAAGGATGGAAATGATGATGTAAAGTGAAAGACAAGGGCAAATTACGTACCTTGGGGCAGGTTGTGAGCCTTTACAGGCAACATTGATTAATTACTGACATAAACAGCCTGATTAACTTAGTAAGATTGTAATCAGTTCTCAAGTCTTTTGTTTGCACAACAGTAAATCAAAGGAAAGTAAAAATGCAGAAATTAGATTTGTATGTTTCTGTATGTCTGTATATACATATACAAAGATACATCTCCACAACATAGGTAGAAGGGAGGAATAAATATCAGCAAGGAAAGCCTGCTGTTTTTCCTTATGTTATCAAATGTGTAGACAAACCTGTGATTTATTTTCCATGTTTTAGATGCAACTAGTCAATGTGTGCTGTGCAGCTGTGACATAAAACTTCTTTCAAAGACGGCTAACGCTAAAGAAAGATATTGCAAATATGTGACCTGTGCTCTGGTTTTGTAAAATATTTTTCTAATTTCATCGCTCCAGGATAGAGCTTTATAACTTAAGCCAGAATCGTTGAAAAATGTTGCTGCTTTGCTACTGCAGGCAAAATCTGTACAGAATAGGATTTGTAATATATACAAACTCTCAGACAGTTCCTTTAAACCTACGGAAACTCCTATAATAGAGTTTTACTGAAGTCCAAAATAAGTCCTGGCCAAAGTTTTTGCTGAATATGTTGAATTCTAAAGCAGGCTTGGGTCTCAGCATGATTTTCCTACTGTCTCCTGAACAAAAACCACCTTATATTCCACCCAGGAGCATAACCTATAAAACACGCACAATAAGATGTATAGAAATCCATCTCTCCCAGCCTAATGAATTTAATCAAGATCAACAGTTGTGTGAGATCAGTTTTGGCAGAAACTTGTGCAGGTGCAGATTTCTATTGTTGTTCAGTCAAACCATTGAACAGGAGCTCTCTTGTGCTTGAATAACATCTACCTTTCTTTCCGACGTTTTAATGAGTGAGTGGCATATGTTTTAGACGGAATATCAGGCATGACACAAAGCACACACACTGCAGGATACATGGGGTGGGTTTTTTGGAAAATTTTTGAAAGTCAGTATACAGGCTCCTGTCCTACAACTGTCTTAGCTGTAGATTCTGAATAAGAAGGATATTACCTGGGTAAAAAGGGTGTGTAGGCAGGAGAAAACACATGGAAAAGGGTGTTTGACAACATTCTTCACAGTGAGGGTGTATCCATATCATACTGCATCCAGTGTTGTTTGTACCATCCAAGGAATACATTTGCAGCCAGGTATCTCCTGTTTTCGTCCTTCTCCCTGCCCACCAGCACAGTCACTACTTCCTATTGGCAGTTTCCTGCCACTGCTATATAGATATATTAGACCCCATTTTCTGGGTACAACAGCAGAAATCAAGGTTTTGGCAAAAATGGCCCCTGCTGCATCTTGCTCTTGCTGTGGCTTTTATGCACTTTTATGCATCCAAATGTCCTAGGGAGTTAGGAGAGCTCCTCAAAAGAAAGACTCTTGCATTTTCTGCTTGATGCTGACATCAAAAAACACAGCTATTTTTTTCATGGCAACTTCCATTTTTGAGCACTGTAGGTCCTTCAACACAACCCTTTAGCTGAGAATGCCCTGGCTTAGGGCCAAGCACAGGGCTGGCACTGCCGGGCAGATGTACCCAGCTCACAGCTGGGGACTGATCCAGAACCCACCAAAATGAGTGGAAAGGTGGTCATTGACTCTGGTGAGGTCTGGATTTTTCCCTCTGGAAAAATATTCTTGCTCTGAACTATAAGCAGGAAAATTCCATTTATAGAATAGTTAAATGAAATGTTCAAATTGCTTCAATCCACAAGTACATTGCATTTCTGCTTATAATTCATTTTGCCTTATAGGCCCCAGTCCAGTCAGACACTTAAGCACCTGCATATCTTTTAGCTGATGAATAATTCTCTCAGAGACAGTGTTACCAGGTTGCTTAATCTGGGCAGAATTGAATGTCTCTTCAGTGAAAAATAAGGAGGGTCTATTTATTTTACTCAGAGATATATGATCTGTAAAATCTTGCAGTAGCATGTGATTAAAAAAATTGTGACCAATTTCCAATCATACTTTTACTGCCTGCCTGCTTAGGAAATTAGCTAGCTTAGCTTTTAATATGTAAACATATCACATGGTTATTTTATAGAAATTACACGATTAAACCATTTTTTAGCTAATATTCTCCATTTGTTTGTGTGTCACAAAGTTTTGCAATAAATGTTGTTTAGATATGTTACATTTTATAGCATATTCTGCTTAATAGAATTATAAGGGAAAGTTAAAATCTAATTTCATTTTCTGCTGCTCACAGTTGGTATCTTGTGTTGCCAAAATCACCTAATGTAGCTTTTGTCTGCTTGCAAAATCCAGAGTTTATTTCTTGAGTTCTAAATTGCATGTAATATGCATTTCTGTTCCTGTATCAGCTGTATCTGATAGCTGAATTTTCAGATGCAGAGATTTATCTGTCCTTTTGGTTTACTTTTGTCCCCCAAATGCAAAAGTAAACTTCAAAACCATTGCTTTGGTTAGTCCAAGTATTTGAACTTCCCAGTGGTTGCTGCCATATGAAAACATAGATATATACTTAAACACATGCTGCACTTTCCCTGCCCCAGACAGACATCTGGCCATTTCCCATCTGCTGACTGTGACCTGAAGCATTTTTCTGTCTCTCTCTTATTAGTTTGGGCTTTTGCTGAGGTTCAGTAGCTCACACATGCTGATCCATCAATTGTTTTTATTGGCAAACAGGTCCATCATTAGCAATCAGAAACTATAGCATCTGCTAATTTAAGTGGGAACCACATCCTGTTGTACATTAGGTGTTTAGCAGAGTGGGCATTTATCAAAACAGGGATTAAGTGAAATACACATATGTGTAATATTATGGATATTTCAGGCTATAAATAACACATTTCATTTTTCTTCCTCTTTAAACTCACATATGCATTTTACCATAGGGAAAAAATTTGTCTAAATCTTTCTGGATAGTTTTGCACTGGAAAACTTAGTCAACACAATGCTTGTCTGTTAAAATCGTTTGCATGCCTTTTTATGCTGGGTGGGCTGCCCATACCAGCAAACATGGAAAACTATGGGGGGTTTGAAGACTGCAGAACTGGTGTAGCATATCTCAGTGGCATGCAGCCCATGTGGGTTTTTGCTTCCAGCAGCGAGAAATTGCAAAGTAATGATTTAATTTCATTCAGAAATGTACTTCCAATATTTTAATGGCACCAGCAACAGCACAAATTGCCCCAAACTTTAACAAGTACTCCTAGTAGAAAGGAAACATATTTTTAAAAGCTAATATTTAGAGATTAAAATCACATTGCCAGATTTGGGCTGGCTAGATGTCATGGGCATTTGTTACTCACAATTTGGTTTATGGCCCAATACTTAAAAGATGCAACAAAACCATTCAGTTTGAGACTGGTGTTTAGGGTGTTCCAGCCTCATGGTTTACTTATTCCCAGAACAACTGGCATTCAAAGAAAAGAGCAAGTATCAACATGACTTGAAGAAAAATCAAGATTTGTAATAAAATTTCTCCTGAACCATGAGAGATTGTTAAGCTCCAGGAAGGCAGGGTAAATGCAGAGCCTGCCAGTATCCCACCACAACAAAACCATCTGGGAAAAAACAGTGGTCCCTGCTCCCAGGAAAGTAGCTCTGGGTACCTGCATCCCCTTTAGAAGTTCATGTCTGAGGTTGTAACAGCATGTATGCATGCCAGCTTCACCCAAACCTGGCTGCATTATCAGTAAGGAAGGAAAGAATTTTAATCACAAGTAACTTAAGACCAAGTGGAGACTGGATGAAAAGCTTATTGAAGTCAATGGGAAGGCTCCTGCTGGCTTCTCTGAGGGGTGGATTGGGTCCCAGCTTCAGACCTCTGAAACAAATGCAAAATTTGTTTGGTTTTGTGCTTTGAACATTGCTTTATTTTCTAAACAGAGGTCGCAAACAGTTATGTGTCTGTTTCTGTGATCCTCTACTCTTATGAAGTCATTCCAGCTCCTCTATCAGTAAACTTGTTGTAATATATTTCATGCTTAGTCTTCAAAGAAATGTTAACGTTCACAGATAAAAGACTCTGTACGCTGTCCATGCCACAACTGTCACCAGAAACCCAGGAACGATGACGTGAGTGGATGATAAATATCCTTACACAAAAAAACTATTTTTCATGGGAGCCATAAGCAAACCTTTGTTACCCTCCCTATCTGTGAACCAAGGGACGTGTCCCCCCACGGAGATGGCTTTGGGCTGGCTGCCGCCAGGCGATGGAGCAAAGCCCCTGCCCAGGGTCTGGTCTGCCATGGAGAGTGGGCGAGGCGAGGCAGAGGCGTGCCAGTCATTGCCTCCCTGCCGAAAGCACACCGTCTCCCACATCAAAAAGGCACCAGGAGCCTTCACACAGGTCTGCAGTGTATAATGGGCAGATTTTCGTCGGGGGTTCAGAAGACAAATGAAGCTTTTATCTGCTTTTCAGCCCTCTGCATTAGGAGTTTATGTTAAAGCCACTTAACTGTCTAGAGTGCGGGCCTGTGGATTACCTGTTTGTGTGAATCAAGTACATTACCTGATCACATGAGCACCGGGGATAAGTTTTCTATAACTAGCTTTTCTTTGAAGGGATCTTCAGCTACTTCAGTATTCTCACAAAGAAGTGCCCCAAAAGAGTCAGGATTAAGAATAAGCTATATTTCACTTTGGCTTGTGTTTCTCTGGCCTCATTTATTTAGCTTTACTTACTTACTCGGTCACTTATTTGTGTGTGTCATAACAGCAGGATGAGGAGTAAACCTTCCAAGTATGCAGCTCCTATAACCTTTACAGCACCATGGGTTAAATATTATATAAAGAAGGGAGTGAGTGTCATAAAAGGAAATAACTCTTTCTGAACTGCAATTTGAAAGACTGTTGGTAATTTTATAAGAGTTCTGAATTTCAATTGCTAGAGTTAAAAATATTATTCTACCACACCTTTTTTTTTTAAGCCACATTAAAAATAATTAGCTCTGCAGAACATTTTAAAATTAAAATAACGATGAGGGATGTATAAACTATTTAAAAACACTTAGGATGATACACCCTTTTTCAGGAAATTGCACATGAAGGAGCAAAACTGGGGAGGTTTGAACGCATGAGTCTGTATTAGGGAGTCTGGTGAGCTGTCCCTCCAGGCTTTGAGCTTACCCCACACATGGTGCTATCTTGGGATCCCCTCACAAACTGCTCTGCCATCCCCCATTTTTTTACCCCTTTTTTGCTCCTGGAGGACACACCTCTGTGTATTGTCACCATTACAAGTGGGGAGAGCTCCTGGGGGCTGAGGGCACAAGGTCCCTCTACACCACCTCCACCTCCACTAATGCATCAGTTCAGACACTGAAGCCTGGCTACCCTCTCCCTGGAGATGTCCAGCAGCCCACCCTCTGGGGTAGCAGCCATGCTGTATGGAGGCCCACCATTTTTGCATTGAAAATACTGGCTTTCTTTTGTTACCCATCTGTCACAGAGCGGTTGTGGGCATTCAGAAGCCTCTGGTTGACAGTGGGTGAGTCTATTTTTCTCTTGCTAGGAATTTCAAGGGGAGACAAGCACCCTCAGACCCCTGAGAAGATGTTTTGTTTGACAAGAGGCAGTGTGATGGTGAGGAGTGGAACTGCTCATCCCGAAGTTCTCAAGACTTGTTTAAAACAAAGCATGAGAGAAGGGATTAATAGGGTCAAGCTGCATTTCTTACCAGAAAAACAGTGGAAAGCAAAAGGAGATACATTGCAAACCTTTAGAGAGTATGAGCCAGAACATTTGAAGGGAATATCTTTGGAGGACAAAAGAGTTAATTTTTCTGATCAGCAGGTTTTCTGTCTCTAGTGATAAATTTAAGGTTACTTTATAATGCTCCTCTAAATCTGAAAACCGTCTGCTGTCTGAAAAGTGACTCCAGTACTGTGCCCACTGCCTTGTTAACACTGAGTGGTTGCATTGTGTACAAGAGCCTTTCTTGGAAAGACATTACAGTTTTTTCTTCCTTGTTGTGTTCTAATAAATTAAAAGGCCATTTTGACTGCAAGTCAGTACTTCTGTATAGAAATAACATAACTTATCACTCATCACTAGCAATAATACACTGCCTGAAGACATTCCTTTGTCAAGCCTGTTGGTGATCAGTTTATGCCCTAAAGGATTTACTTATGACTCAAGGCAATGCAATTTCAGATGATATTTTTATTCATAAAAGTACAATCTCCCTTTGAAAGAATCTGAACTAATCACTTTAGTTACATCTTGTGACAGTGAGACACCTTCTCTTCAGAACTAAATAAAACCAAACTCCAGACTGACAGGATGGACTGGCTGTGACAGACAGTGAGCAGGGCAGGACAGATGGAGAGTAGAAAGACTAAGGAAGCATGTTACACACCCCTTGCTTGCTGTCTGCAACATAATATGACACACAACTGTGATATATCCCTATTCTTCCACAGATTTTTTGCTTATGGTGAATAAAATACAAAGTCTCAGTCCTCTTTTCTACTCTTCCTTCTTTTTAGTTCTCAAATGAAAAAAAAAAACCACAACCCATACGACTGTTTTTTTCTTACTTGTTTATAAATACTGCTTCCTCAGTATTTCTTTTTCCTGAGAATTATGTCTAGTCATTTAGTAGTATCTCATCAACTTAAGTAAATAAATAAACAAGAGATCTTTTCCTAGGAGACTCTGTGGTTGCATTGTGTAATTAAATAGAAAACATTTGGCAGGTTTGGCTAAACAATGACTGTGCTTCCAAATGCTGATGGTGTAAATCAAACTGAAGGAAAACATGTCATGTTTGTCCATTTCATGAGGACAGTGAGGGTCTTATGGTGTTATTTTACGCTTGGATTTGGCCTTAATTCTCTTAATTTTGTACAAAGAGGATGACCAAATCTGAAAAGATCTGGAAAGACTGCAGTCTTGCCAATTAAATCTGCAGAAAAGCTGAGCTGGTGACTTCAATTTAACTGCACAGTTGGCACCGTGCTTGTATTTCAATACTTCAGTTGCCTTTGGCAATGGGATGAGAATAAAATGTATCTCTGAACTAACAGCCAGCATCTTATTCTCAGAAATGTAACTACAGTTGTGTAAAATCTTTAGCACACATGAAAGCAAAAAGGGACTTTGCAGAGCCACGTGTCCAGAGTTCTTTGTGAGTCACTTCTGCTCTGCACAGAGACGCATATGTGCTAGGTACTTGAGTTTGCAAAAGTAGTTGCTGACTTTGGGACCTATTTTGTGAAGATCAGGCCCTTAGTATCAATTTAGTACAGAAAGAGTGAAAATCTACAGACAAAACAAAGATTAGAGTTTGAAATGCACCACTTCTCCCTTCAGAAAGAGCCAGCCAGAAAGCACAGTAAATTTAGTCACAGTACAATGCCTATTACTCTCAGCGCGTGATTAAAGCTGCTTTCCCTTGGACCACACACACATGTAGTCTGTGCCCCTCTTGAGAGAAATGTCTCCTTCTGCCCACGGCCCAGATGAATTACAGTCACAACCACTTTGAAGATTTACAGAACACACAAAGGGGCAACCTGAAACAAGAATGGTATTTCCCTGAAATGCATCTCTTCTCAATGAAGGCATTTTCTTGGAAATATGCAAGATGTGATTGCAGTTTACTGAGACAATGCTCATTATTATGAAGGCATTTCAGAAAGGACTTGAATTTCTCATTGCTCTAAATCCCATGACTTTATAACCTGGTGCAAAAATCCTGGGGAAAAGGTGTGGGAAGCTGTGGGATGATAGATCCTTAGTGATGTTTTTCTGGCATTATGGATTTGGCTCTGTGACATGGCAGAAATCATCCACAGTGTGCCCATTCTGGCTGAAAGTTCCCTGTCCTCACTTCCATGGCTGAATAACTACATCCATCAGAGAATTTGTTCTGTGCCCGACCTCTTTTCCCTGGGGAGATACCAACAGGTTTTTAAACATGGTGCTTTAGTCTACACTTCTACACAGAAAAATATATTCACAGAATTTAGTGTCCTTACCAGCTAGTTCTCTAGGTACTTGAATTTTGGGTAGCTCACCCACCTTGGGACCTGGGCTGATCCTACTTTAACCTAGGTGAGAATTTTCTCTCTTTTCAATGAGGAAGGAGGCTTTACTGTGTCAGTGTTGACAGTGTATTCGTATTTTTCTGCAAAAGCTGCAATCCCCTTGGAAGGACTATAGCACAAAATGGCAGTGAGAAAGGGCCCTGTCAGCAGACCTGGGCATAGGTACCATGCAATAAGTCATGGGTCAGTGGGGATGAGATGTAGCTATGAAATAATATTTCTTCTGAGAAGACTCGGTGTGTCAAATCTGCATCCTGCTCCCTTAGCTTCCTCACTGTCCCAGGGAATATTCCCAGGGAATATTATGGAGCAGATCATACAGCACATACAGGACAACCAGGACATCAGGCCCAGGCAGCAGGCTTGTGAAAGGTGGGTCCTGCTTCACCATCTGGTCTCCTTTTTTCACCAGGTAACCTGCCTAGTGGATGAGGGAAAGGCTGTGGGTGTAGTCTCTGGACTTTAGTCAAGTCTTCTGTACTGTCTCCCATGGCATTTTCCCAGAGAACCTGGCACCTTACAGTTCTCTGGTTTATAAACATCTGGATGGCTGGACCCAGAGAATGATGGGGAATGGAGTTACTTCCACCTGAGGGCTGGTCACAAGGGATGTTTCTCAAGGCTCAGTGTTTGGGCCAGTCTTCTTTAACATGTTTGTTGATGATCTGGACCAAAGGATTAAGTGCACTCTCAGTCATTTTGTGGACAACACCAAGTTGGGCAGGAGTGTTGATTTGCTGGAGGGAAGAAAAGCTCTGCAGAGGGATGTGGACCGGCTGGATCACAGGCCCAGGACCAGTTGTATGATGTTCAACAAGGCCAAGTCCAGGTCCTGCACAACAACCTGGGTAGTGCTACAGGGTGGAGGCAGTGGCTGGGAAGCTGCCTGATGGAAAAGGACCCGGGGGTGCTGGCAAACAGCAGCTGAACATGATGCAGAGTGTGCCCAGGTGGCCCAGAAGGCCGATGGCATCCTGGCCTGGATCAGCCAGGCTGTGGCCAGCAGGAGCAGGGCAGTGACCGTCCCCCTGTACCCAGCACTGCTGAGGCCACAGCTCCAATCCAGTGCTCAGTTCTGGGCCCCTCAGTGCAAGAGAGACATTGAGGGGCTGGAGCGTGTCCAGAGAAGGGCAACGGAGCTGGGGAAGGGTCTGGAGCACAAGTGCTGTGAGGAGCAGCTGAGGGAGCTGGGGGTGTTCAGCCTGGAGAAAAGGAGGTTCAGGGGCACCTCATCACTCTCTGCAGCTGCCTGACAGGGGGACGCAGCCAGGTGGGGTCACCCTCATCTCCCAGGCAATCAGCAACAGGATGACAGGACATAGGTTCAAGTTGCACCAGTGGAGGTTCACGCTGGACATCAGGAAAATTCTTTTCGCTGAAAAGGTGGTTATGCATTAGAACTAACTTCCCAGGCATGTGGTAGAATCACCATCCTTGGAACTATTAAAGAAATGACTGGACATGTTTCTCAGTGCCATGGTCATGTTGTTGAGGTAGTGGGCGGTCAAAGGTTGGACTGGATAATCTTGGAGGTCTTTTCCAATCATGATGATTCTATGATTCTATGATTCTGCAAACTATGGAGTTCAGGGTAGGCATTGCTTTGGCTATGGTTTGCCTTGGGAATTTGGAAGAGGCATCTGTTAAAGCAGGATCATCTCCAGCAGGTTGCCCAAGTTAAGACAAAACTGGACAGCCTTTCTGAAAGCTCTTCCTACTGATGTTTTCATGATACACTATTGAAGCCTAAAGGGTTCTAATAAGTTTAAATAAGGTTGCTTTAAGGTAGCAATTTTTTCCAATTTTGAGTCAGATGGCTCCTCAGACTTTGTGAGTAGCTCACCATTTGTAATTTGTTTCCAATGAGAAAAGGTACTCTGAGAGAAGTATTTGCTTTCCATTGAAAATTTCAATATTTAATTATACCCAAAAAGGAAAAGGCCTAAACCTGAAAAAATTTTGGGTTTTGTGCAAAAAATATAAAATGCTGTTTTGCAGATGTTGCCACAGTGCTTCATGAGAGATGGGGCTCAGTTGCTTCAAGTCTCCGTACAGTTTCGGGGCAATTTTGCTTTATAATGCTGCAAGGATGACCACTAGTAACTTGTTGTCCCTCAGCTAGATGCCTCCTTTGAAGCATAACCTGCTTGCAGCAGATGCTGGATGTATGTGGCATGATGCTCACAATTCTTACAAAGTTCAATGGCAGTGTTTTTAATTCACTGTTTGGTGTGTCAAAAGATTCCTGGGGGAAATACAGATAATCTCAAATTGGTCCTAGTTAAAAATCTGACAGGTGGACTTCCCCTTATTTTCTATGTATTTGGCCTTCATATGTAATCCTTTATGAATTTTGACATGTGTTTTGACAACTGATTGAAGTCAGGCTCTCAAGCTTTTCCCAGGCATCCCAGGGGAGTAGGTGATGTGTATCAAACCCTTTTGGTCCCATTCTTGTGGGAGGTGTTTAGAGAACCCAAATCCCCAGCTGCCAGAGGGGGCATTGGGTGTACTACTGGAGACTAAACCAGAAGAACACTGTGGTAAATAGAAAAATTTGCCCACTGTAAACTCTGCATCAGAGTTGAGCTTAGTTTGCTGAAGAAATATTTCCACAGATCAAATATGACATCTGTTTTAAATTAAACCAATTTTTATAAAGAAACTGATGCAATGACTGCATTGCTAATACATTTATGACCTTTATGTTGCATGTCATTGTTAAAAGTAAAATATAAGTAATATTGAAAGATATCATCATTTATTGTAGTAAATTCATTCATTTTCTGAAGAACTTGAAAAATTGAATTTGGGTATTTCTACAAGATTTTTTTCAATTCTCATTCATTTATGATTGTGCTTCTAGTATTTTGATTACATCTAGTTTCTGTCTAAATTACCAGTCCAATAATCAGACTACAAAGTAGGCGGAATTATATTACCTGAGTTTTTAGGAAATGCTAGGAAATTTGTAGAACTTGCATAGAAGTCTTTAGAGCAGATCAAGTCCTTACACATGTGGGGTGTGTGGAAAACAGGAACTGTTATTATCAAGGGTTTCTCAGTGTTCTTGAAGCAGCAGCCCACATGGCTGGGGTTATGTGGCCACCATGTGGTAACACAGGGAAAAATTAAACTGAATTTTTACTTTCACTTTGCATGTAATTTTTGTGTAAATGACTTGTGGATGTGCACACGTTCACTTTCTCGAGGACATTCCTTGAATAATTTCCTCTTCATTTACAGAATTAAATCATTTTTTAAATGGTCATTTCACTTTGCAATACCCGACTCACAGTACAGGATTTATCCTTGCAGTGGAATTTCATCTGTTTGCATGAAAGGCAACTTTTGTAGAGAAGAAAATAATTCCTGTGTAACTTCCAAAACCACCAATGATAAAATAGAAAAACCCATTCATCAGTTCATAGAAAACTATGACATTGAAAAGATGTGGAAATATACATTTGAATTTTAATTACTATAGTTTAATAGAGAACTGTTAAACATCTCTCAGGAGTAACAGGTGGGCCCTGAAGAAGCAGAAAACAGCTCAGAAAACCTTCAGCTCCAGAAAACAACTTCTTCATTCATCTTGTTTGCATAAACTGAAAATCCATTTTCTAAATTCCTTTGGATGAACACAAGTAATAATGTAAAGGGTATAAATGGTGATTTTCCTTTTTTGTATAAGGGGTAAACTAATATTAATTTCTGGTGACATAATTTACTGTTCAACAACTGAAAATCTGAGAAAGAAACTAGATGAGGGTCCTGCAAGGATCTATGAATTGAAAGGTGAAGGCAGACACATTGGCCTTGCAGTGACTGTGGATGACCTGGTTCTCACAGCCACCAGTACCAGAAACCACATAAAATAAAATGCATCTGTCCACAGCAGGATGGAGTTTCTCTGAATGTCCAGCTAGAAATAGCACCACATAGACAGATGGAATTTTGGAGTGATTTTCTTGCTACTCAAGGTTCATACTACTCCAATGATATTGCATTACCTCCATAAAGATGTTTTAAGTTTAGAGATCATTTAAAAATCATATAAAAATGGCTGAATTATTCCAGCTATATCTAGAAATACTAAGTCTGTCCTTCTCCTCTAAGTACAGGTGGGCTTTGTTGCACCAGCAAACTTCCTCCAAACTTTCAGTGTACTCTGAAACAAGGGGATAATACATCTGCCTGGTGTTGGCTTGTTGTTTACCTCTTTGGTTGCAAGAAAGGGAAGAAGGGATGCCCAAATTTCCATTTCACTGAGTCTCCTGTGTCCAGGGACACAAGTCCTTGAAACAGTTAAAGAAAGACCAAGGGAGAAAGGTTTGTATGAACTCCCTGTTAAATATTGGCAGATATCACTACAAGACACATTTATTTCATGTTAATGCTCAGCCAGCCTTAACTTGTACAGCAAATATTGACCCAAACAATGGCACTCTGGCAAAGGAATCAGGAGTTACAGTTCTGTGACGTGTTCTACTCCTAAACACCTCCCATATAATTTACTGCCAGCATATATTTTGGGATAGGATAATGTAAGACTTTTCTTTTTCCTGTGGGAAATTTTACTAAATCAGTTACTTTGCATAGACTGCAGAGGTTGCCTTGGGTGACTAAAACTTCCAAATTAAGAGGTTTGGGATAGTAGGACTAGAAAGAGCTGCTCCCAGGCAGATTCTTTTTTTTTTCTCAAGCCCTTTCTAAGTATAAACAAGTCAAAAACCCTTTATCCAGTGAATATGATAGGCATATACTTAATGCTGTTTACATTCACCAAAATACATAAAAATATTCGAAGAACTGAATAGAACTAAGCATGTGCTTATGTGTTTTGCTGACTCAGGCCCTTTGTATGTAACTCTCAGCTCTGACAAAGGGTGTAATACTTAATGCCTATTCCTCTTTTCTCTGCTTAGTATTTAAAAGAAAGATATTTCTTTTTACTTGAAGAGTAATGACACATTGAGCTATTCACTGCCTGTGGGCACTAATGCTATGAAGCATTCTAAAATCCAAGAACTTATATACATATATATACACACACACACACATATTTATCTGGTTTAACATTTACTTATTTGTGTGTTTGTCTCATCTATTTAGCTATGTGTAATGCTTCCCATTGATAAAGGAATTGTTGTGCCTTTGTGCCTTTTACTCAAATCTTGAGAGATAAGTTTGCCAATAAGTGAAGCACAGTAAAGAGAGTTTATATCACCTTTGACTAACAGACTAACACCTTTCTTCTGTTTATTGAAAAATTATGAATACTTTTAAAACTTTTTATGATTAGGTGATATGTTGCCTGTTACATTTTCTCATAGGCTCAGTGTGGCTACTATTTTTGTAGTCATTTACCTAACAGTAGAACCGAAAATAGAAATTACAATCAAAGGCATATTTATGTCTTAGTCTCTGATTTTGTAGCAAGCAACTTCCAAGCACAGCGATCAGTTCTTTGATTTCTTACCTCAGAAATAATGTCCCTTGAAATTCCTGTCAGGCATAAGCTTCAACTAATCTTTGATAAATACTCCTGTCCTGTCCTGTCCTGTCCTGTCCTGTCCTGTCCTGTCCTGTCCTGTCCTGTCCTGTCCTCTCCTCTCCTCTCCTCTCCTCTCCTCTCCAAACTGTTTTGCAGCTCCCATTTCCACCTGAAGTCCAGCAGATTAAATAGTTCTGCAGAGTATACCACTCCTGGCAGCTTAAGCTCCTGCTTTTTGCATGCTGGCACTGAGAACAGGTAACCCAGGATGCCTTTTGCCTGGTAGATCAGGCGGTGTTCTGCTTCCACCAGGGAGCACCATCCCACCGCTCAGCATCACCCTCCTCTCTCCCACGCAGTTTTAACCATTTCCTTGCAAAGTGTTCAGTTTTCCTTGCACTGCTATAGTTCTTCACGGACAGCTATTTCACAGGATGCTTTAGTTACGTGGGGCAGGAGCAGACAGACAAAGCAATTGCACTTTTCTCCAGTTGCTGACTTGCTGCTGTTCTATCATACTGTAGGGCTAAGCTTCCACTGACATGCTGCTGCTGGGTGGCAAGAGCAAACACAAATGGTATTCTTCAGCCTGCTCTTTTTATCCTTACACAGCTCTTTTCTGAGACCTCAATTGCTGAGTAAGTTGGAACACCTTTTCAATCTTTCCATAAGCCTCCCAAATGACCTTTGTTTTTGCCTACCAGTCCTGGGCATTGATCTCAGCATTCTTATAAAACAGACCATATTCCTCACTGCTTCCTACACTGCATTCACCACAGGTGACCTGACCAGTGACATGCCTGCATCAGATCTTCAGACCAGGGAAGAAGCACACAGCACCTCTTTATATTTTCTTCACAATCTACATGCTCTTAATGCATCAGCTCAGATAGCGAACTATAATGAAATGCAGCTTGCCCTTGGAGGGAAAGGTCTGCAAGCAGACAGCATTCCCAAAGGCAGAAGAACCCCCCACAAGAACAAAGATGACTGTGCAGTAACATTCCACCAAAAGGTCCTGCTGTGCCGACAGCCCCCTCAGACAAGGCAGGGACACATGAGCTCAGTCTGCAGGCAGAAGCCTGGAAGCAAATGCCACAACAGGGCTGGGAAAGTTTCTCATGTATCTTCTTCAGTGCAGGAGATGTGACAGTCTGCAAAAGCAGCTTGGGTTCAGATTTATCACTCTCCCCAGCTCTCTCCTCCCCATCCAGCTCCTCAGCGCCACAACCTGAAGGCTGGGATCTGCTGTTCAGTCCAGTACTCCTCCTCCATGCTCAACCAGGTGCTACAGAATAGGTTGTACACAATGGTAGGAGATCACAAAAGAAAGGGTGATGGGCAGAATTTACACTGAAGACTTGTTTTTGAGAGCTCATGTGACAAGCCTGTTACTTCCAATTCTAAACAAATGAGCGCTACACAGAAACCTTTCTCTGAAGTTCAGATTTCTTCACCCTGAAGAAAAAAAAAGCAGATCTAGCTGACTGGCATGATTTTAAAAGAAAAAAATTGCACACGTTGTTGTAAGCCTCTTTTTGTTCCAATTGCAGTAACTGCAGATTATAATCTCATATTTCTTAGACAGATCTACTTTAGCCCTTAAGGATACCTCTTCTGTGTTTCAATGCAGATGATGAGTCTATGTGCTTAAAACTCCCAAAATGAGTATTCTGTTTTGACTGTTGCTGTTCTGTTCCCACCCCTGACTGGTCTCAGGACAGGATTAACACTCAGGACAGGGGATAGTGGCTTGCACCTCCTCTTGTCAGACCTCAGACAATTTTTAAAGCTTGAGTCAACACATTGGAAGAAAACTGTTGCTGCCTTTGGAGGTTTGAAAGCATAACTGTAGTTATTTGTAACACAAATAAAACTCTGCCCTGAGCAAAGGGGAAAACACACTTGCAGATTTGAGAGCTAATAAAAGTTGCTTATTCAGCAACCATTAAACTGCCTGAGTCAGGCTAAAAGCAACTGCTACATTTCTTTTCTTTTTTCTCCTCTTCCTAACTCATCTTAGTGGAAGTGCAAGGGAGAGCTGACCATGTGGGAAATGCTTTCCATCCAGCTCTACCCAGAACAGCTTGCTCTCTTCTGACTTAATTTTTAAATGTGAGAAAATCAGGATTTGACAGAGTTATAGGAACTTGAACTTCCTGTAGCAGTTTTGAAGATGTGAAGCAAACATATGTATTTTTCACTTTCTCAGTATTTTAGCTTTATATAACAAAAGGTTTTGACACCACCTGTTTAGATCAGCATGACTAGCAAAAACTGTATTGACAACAGAAATAACTAGGCAAATTTTACAAAACTATATTAATCTGCAGCACTAGATTGGGATCGCCATAATTTTTTCCATTTTTATATTTCTTTCAAAATTCATGCATGCCTTGCTAAGAGGTGAGATTACCTGGGACCGTGGATTTTTGGCAAGTATGTAAAAATCAGTGATTTTTCTTTAAGTAGGGAAAAGTTTTTTGAGGGGGATCTAACTCTAAGTATTCTGAAAGCAGGTGGTACAAAAGAATTGAAAAACAAATTGAAAAACAGAAGGTGAAAACAAATCAAATGAATTCTTATCAGTTCAGAAGAACAAGTCAGACTGAACACATTTTCCTCTGTGCTTGAAACCAGAGATAAAAATTGACTGTGGAAAAATGTGTATATCAGTGAAGGAGGAAAGAGAAATAGATAGTATTCTAAAGTATATTTAAAGATTTTTGTCTCTAATTCCTTTCTTGGATATTTCTAGCCTAGAAAACATTGGGTGGGGCTTTTTGTGGGAAGTAGGAAGGAGGAAGAAGCACTGAACAACACTTATTGTCTTTTTTTCCCTTTAAAATTTCTGAACTGTGCCAGTATTTTAACTCAGACTACCAACGTACATATACTGGAACATATTATTTTGTTCTTTCAATTCCTGTTTTGTGACAGATGTACCAAATGTCATAGAAAAGAAATCCATGTATTCATATCTTTAAACAGACATAGCTTCTGATTTGTCCCTGTGATGTCCACTGGGCCTGTGCTCCTAGCTGTGACAATGACACTAAAAGCATCCCAGGACTCAAAAAAAATTATGAGAATTTTCAGATGGAGTAGTTGCTAAGGAAGAATTTCTGGAAGCCTGCAGCTGTGCTGAATGTTCACTGCCCTTGCAAGTTGGGTGTTAATAAGACACAAGAAAAACTTGTTTTGTAAGAAGCAATGCAGGATTCACAGACTCTTAGAGTAGCTGGTGATAGGAGACAGGTCTGAAAATCATCCTGTCCAATCCCCTGCTCAAAGAAGGATTGTCTAGAGGAGGTTGCTCAGGGTCATGTCAAGTGAGATTTTGAATAGGTTTTAAAATGAAAATTCCACAACCTCTCTAGACAGACTATTCCAGTGTTTGATCCCTCTCACAATAGAAAGTTTTTTCCACATTTAGATAAAATTTCATGTGTTTTGTGTCCATAGCCTCTTGTCCTGTCAGAAAGCATTTACTCAGGAGAGTCTGTCTCTCTCTTCTTTAACTCTATTCCCCCATCAGGTATTTATACATCTTGATGAGATGCCCAGCCTTGTCTTCTCTAGGCTGAATGGTCTCAGTTTTCTCAGCTTGTCTTCATATGCCAAGTGCTCCAATCCTTTAACCATCCCCATGGCCCTCTGCTGGATTTTCTGCCAGAAGTCCATACCTGTCTTGCGCCCAGAAGCCCAGATGTGGACCCAGTATTCTAGATGTGTCTCACCAGTGCTGAGTAGTGACAAATGTCCTCCTAGTGCAGACAAGGAGGCTGTTTGCCTGCTTTGCTAAAGGATGTATTGACAGGTCTTGTTCTGCTGACTTTTCCCCAGATCCCCAGGGCCTTCTCTGCAAAGCTGCTTTCCTGCCAGTCAGTGCCCAGCCAACACAGGTGTGTACCACAATTCTTCTCCACACACAGAACTTGACATTTCTCTTTGCGTAGCAAGAGGAGGTTTCCGCTGGCTGATTTATCCATCCTGCTGAGGCCCCTCTGAGTGGCAGTACAGCAATCTGGTACATCAGCCAGATGATTCCCAGTTGTGCATCTTCTGCAAACTTGCTGAGGGTGCATTCTTCCCATCAGCCAAGTGATGAATGAAGATGTCAGACAGTGTTGACCACAGCACTGAACTTCAAGACTCTCACTCTCCTAGGACTGCACCTAATATCTTTTATTAACAGAGAACGGCAGGAGGGGGAAAGGAAGAACCTAATAGAACTTATTCTACTAACTAAGTACTAGAAATCATCTTAAATCTGGGAATTAAGATGATCTTAAAAAAATATCTGCTTACTGTTTTGGGTTTTTCTTGTCTTTCATTTTTCTATTCATGTGTCCTACTAGGGGTGTGGAAAGAGATGAAAACAAAAAGGTTTCCTTAGTAATTGAGCATCCAACACTAACCATATCACTTTTCACTTGTTTCAGGTGCCACAAATTTGTATCTTGTTGTATAAAATTTGATACACAAAATTTGTATCACATTTTTTCCTTGGAAAAATGAAGAAACAGGGGAATAAATCTCATTCTTGGAGAAAACATTTTGTGTAATGCACACTTAGTAGGTAAACATAGAACTCAGCCCATTGTCAGATATAGACGGGGTGAAAAGTAAGTGAATTTCCATTTTAATAGGTAGGTTAATCTGAAAACTAAGTTTCCTTCTTCTGCCCACATTTCTGCAAGATTTAAGGTTAATAAATTAGGACATGTGATACTCCCAGTTATGCTCCCAGGAGCCCAGCATTCAGATTAATTCAGCTGGTGTTTCTACACCAGGCTTTTCCTTCTTCTCTCCAACTGATGAAACGTTTCAGGTTTAAATGAACTTGAAAGCCTCAGATCAGAGACAGATGCAGGCTGTTTTATCCACTTACAGTACTTTGAATAATGCAATCAGATTGTGCAATCCCCTGTATCCTTCTAGCTGTATAAAAGGACAGTTTTTCAGTACTCAAGGGACTCCTGTTTTGCCCATGCCTATATAATGAGTTTGCTTTGATCTGTATCTCATTGAGTCATAGTGATGACATGCTGATAGAATTAATAATTTTTGGAGAAGGTGTGGTAACCTGCATGATCTGAGTTATAATTTCAAGTTTGGGTGACCCTTGCTGATAATTTGTGTTGATCTATGGTGACTATGTTTATGTCTACTTTTAGAAACTGTGCTTAAACCAGGTTTTTGTGAGCTCAGGGCATCTTTCCCATGCAGGGTAACTTTACTCTGGAAAATTCAGAAAATATAGTGAAGACCAATGTGATGGTTTGTTTGGTTTGTTTTTTTGTTGAGTAGAGTAGAAGACATTTGAAAATCCATAAAGTTTATGTTAGGAACAGAAGTGACAGAGTTATTTCAAAACTTCAATCTAGTCCCTACCCCAGGAGTTTTTGTGCCTAGTTCAGAGTTGCTGTAATCAAAGAGAAAGCCGTGGTTTGCTGTAGGCAAGAGAGACAGGAAAGGAGCCTTTAGGCCACTAAATAGCCTGGAAGCACTGCACCAGCTTTTCATGCACACAAAGCGACACGTACAGGTGGGAAAAACAATCATTCCACATACCCTGGTGGACCAGAAATCATAAATTTTGTTGTAAAATTTTTATTGTATCCCTTGAGGAAAATTAAACATACATTTTTGATTAAATATAAAAAGATTTGATGAGCAATGGATTGGACAGAGCCCTACTAAGTGGTTCTGCAAGCAGGATGCAAAGATGCAGCAAGAGCTGATTCCTTACACGCACTCATCCCAGCACCAGTCCTGTGGGTGTTGGCATGAGGTAGATCACTCATCCCCCACTGTCAGGTCTGTTTACCAAAAGTGTAGTATATTCCCCTGAGCATATTGTACAATTGGTGCAAGACAATACTGCAGCATTTCTTATCTCCTAAGCAAATTTTACTCCCTGTTAGAGTTCTGTCCCTGGCATACTTGTTTCCATCTAGTTTAAATGCTTCTGCAGATGGGCCTTCTTGTCCTCTGTGCCAGATCATGCCTTGGTCACAAGTTACCATTGCTGTTGGAATTTCCCCTTCAATTAGGGGAAAGACATCTGAGAAAAAGGGATTTGAGAAGCATAACAGGTGCATGAAAATGCAAATTCAGAGCACAGCAGTGGCCAAAAGCTAATCTGGACATAAAAACTGCTTGAAAATCCTGGAGAGAAAGGCTAAGACATCCCAGTGCTACTGTTTATGTCTGGGATGCATCAGCTTCTTAAATAGTCCTTGCAGAGATCATATCTTCCCATTTGGAGATTTGCTAATTGCCACTCGCTTCAATGTTAATATTTGAAATAAAATGATGAAGAAATTCCCATTCTTGACCCATATTTTCCCCTTTTTTTTGTACATCAGTAAAACATTTCGCAAGATCTGGAAGGCAACTAAAGTCAGGCACACAGTGTACTTCTAACCAGTTCAGATCAGAGCTGCACAGAGTATCACACACTGTTGAAGTCCACAAATGGGATGATTCAGAGATGAAGGCAAGAAATTTTATACTGAACAATTATGAAATAAAGTCACAGTAGAAGAAATTCTTCCAAAACTTCATTAGTTACATTTGTCTTTATGCTCTGAAACATTCATATCTATATACTTTGTATTTATAAACTGCTGGTTACAGGGACTTGAAGTAAATCTTTGTTCTTTGCTGCCCTGATGTCCTGGATTGCCAAGAAAATTGTATTCTATTTGCCATCTGTATGGCAGTTGTCTTCTGTTAAGTGGGCAGTTTTCCTTATCCCTTCCAACACGACTGCTCCCTCCAGGGAGACATCTGCTGATAACAGCCTATTGAGGGTCACTGCATGACTGATAAGAACTACACCATCCCGTTGTGAGATGCTCCACCCAGAGGGAGGAGCCAAGCATTCCTACCCAGATATAATGAGCTTTGGAACACCAGCGCAGCTTTCTCCACTGGCTTTCCCGGAGGGACGGCTGCCTCTTCCACTGAATCTTCAGAGGAAGACTATACCCTTCTACAGGATCACTGCTCCAACAAAACCACCCCTGACACTCCAGGAGGACTGCAGCCACAGTTCCAATTGGACTGCTGCCAACACCCTGACCAACAGGGTGTCAGGTTGTGTTCTGACTCTGTCAGTGTTGTTTTGGTTAACTGCATTGTTTATTTTATCTTTTTATTTTCTTCCCTAATAAAGAACTGTTATTCCTGCTCCCATATTTTTGCCTGAGAGCCCCTTAATTTCAAATTTATAACAATTTGGAGGGAGGGGGTTTACATTTTTGCATTTCAGGGGAGGCTCCTGCCTTCCTTAGCAGACACCTGTCTTTCCAAACCAAGACACCTGATCAGAGCCTTTCACTAACACCATTAATAAGATCAGACTGATTTATTTGTACCCTCACAACTCTGCTTTTCCAAGCATAGGTAAATGTTAAACAGCTTCTGACACTGGTGACCAGTGGTTAAGCGGTGACAGAAAACTTTAAAGAATTGAACTGGCAACTAGATATGGATGGGACAGTTCCCTGACACCAAGGCAATTAATTAGAGAAGAGAGGCAAACAGCACAGCCCATCCTCTTGTGGCACACCTCACCTTCCTATAAACATATCAATATATATGTGCAAGTAGGTATGTTTTCTATTTACCTTTGACTCTCACTCTTGTTTTTGTCATTGTTTGTTCTACACTGACTTAAACTGGGAAACTTCTGAAAGATTTTTCTGCTTATAACATCTGACTTTTCTGAGGAAGGTAAGACAAACTAGAATGACCTATTTGCTTAAAAATCAGAAATGGGGGAGATTGATGTGCAAGCAGAAGAGTGTCTCAGCTGGCATGTAGCCAGGTGAAAATGTCAAAGTTCCCATATTACAATTTTATGAAGAGTTTTTGTACCTTCATCTGTCAGCAACCATGCTAGGAGCCTTTAGCACCTCTAGCACCCCAGTGCATGGTAACATCCTGCCCAAACAGTTCTTCAGTGCGGACTCAGGAGGAAATCAAAGATAAAATGTAAGAATAAATATGGCAAACTGAAAATATTTCCTATTGTGGCCTTTGCCTTACAAATGTGCACCACAAGTACCTCTCCTCTCTTCTCCTCTCCTCCCCTCTCCTCTCCTCTCCTCAAGTCTTGTGACAGCGCCTCTCATGAAAGCTCAAGAAACCTCTCATGAAGGTAACTGAGAGTAAACTTGCAGATTCTGAGTGCCACACACACTTCCCACTCCGTGGCAGCTGTGGGATAGGGAGAAGCAGAAGCCAGATGAGAAAAGGTGATCACACAGCTATTTATACAGCCCTTCCAAATATTTGAGGCTCGTGACACGCGTGATGATGTATAACAAAAATATCTCCTTCAGCCTCTCCTCTCCAGGATATGGGTGGGTGCTGTTAAGCTCTTGCAGACTCAGTTCATCTGAGAATCTCAGTTTATCTCACAGAACTGATAGGTTCAGGTTTTCTGAGGCAGCAGGGGACTCTGCCTGAAGACTTTCCTCAGCCTAGAGGTATGTCCACTAAGGTAAAATTAGGAACTGAAAGAATGGACTGTCCTCATGGCTTTGCTGGCTCTCCTGCTGCAAAACTGGTAGCTGGTACAAGGGTTGGGCTGTGGCATCACGCTGGGCGTACATCTGTACTCTCAAATATTTAAAGGTAACCCCTATGACTTTTTAACATACTGTGGGGACACATGTTGGAGATCAAGGACCTGCAATCAGCTCCCTGCTGGCTGCTCTTCCCTCTTAATTTCATCTCAGTAGTCCAATGGAGAGTCAGCCTTTATGTTCAAAGATTAATCTAGAAGGATCTCTCTTCAAATTTTAATAATTAAATTCTTCAAAAAGCTACAAAACAGCTTAGAGAAAGTTGTTTTATATGTCACACGTTCTTTTATTTTCATAAAAGAAGGAAAGTGAATAGCAGAAATTACACTTCTGTTGCTTCCAAAGTGACCAGTTTTAATACTGACTTTACAGATTATATCATATCCCTGACAGGAACTTCGGCCTCTGGTGATTATTTCTGTTAGTATATAATAATACCTGTGTTTTAACTGCAGATGGTGCTGGAGGATGCACACTGGCTCCAGCCAGCCATGAATCAGTGAACCTGCAGGTGGGATAAACCAGCCAAGAAATACCCTCTATTTAATTGGTACTAAAATTTGGGCAGGAAAAAAAGTTCAAGAATGTTGTGTCCCACGCTCTTTGCTCCTCACTGTGAGGTAAGTACTGCAGAAAATAATTATTTCAATTGTATTTATAATTTAATTTTCAAAGCCAAAGCTTAACAAATAAATGTGTTGTGGTGGTTTCCTTTATTACAAAGCAAATCACTTTAACATACTGATAAAATGAAGCTATCACTTTTGGCATTGTTATAATGGTGAATCAAGTCACAAAGCCAAGGTCCACCCTTGGTACACCCTTTAAGGTAAACCTTTAAACAGTTTTTCTTACAATCATACAACTATTTGAAATGTGGGAGTGAGGCAGAAAAAAACAATTTATAGGAACACAATGTTGTGATGATGTGAAAGCAGATGGGAAAAATACATTACAGGGTTCCAACACTTATAACTCTATATTGTATTTGGAACTACATTATGGAGAAAAGAAAGCACAAAGCAGCAAGGTAAAGCCTTGTTCTTATGTTTTGATATGTCCACATTGAGAACCATAGCTAAAAGAAAGTATGGAGCAAGTAATTCTCAGGAATTATTAGTATACTTGGAGTTTAATTTCTATACTAGGAGTTTTAATTCATCTGTACTCTTGTGAAATATCTAGGGTTCCTTGTGCAGTTAAAAATTCATGAGAAAATTTCCATTCATCTCCAGGTTTAGGAATGCAATTCCAAAATTATAAAAAGAATAGACTACTTCCCCAACAAAAAACAAATAAACAAACAAACAAAAAAAAAGGCAAGAAAATCCAAAAAAATAAACAAACAAACAAACAAAAAGGCAAGAAAATCCGACTCATTTTGGTTTTTTAAAGGATCTAACATTGTATCGAAAGTTATCAGTGTCGTTAAGTTGTGTAATATTTTGTGGTTTATTAACAGCGCACCAATAAAATGGCAGATTGCAAGTAAAGAGAGCCATTACAGCCTGATACAGCCTTGGAAAACTTCCTACCTGAACCACAGCCAGAGGAAAATGGTACCATTCATTGTGGCTGGAGTTTTGAAAACAATATCTAGTTATATTGGAAACTATCTCTGATTGTTTTGGAAACTCCAGTAATTACTGACCTCAGGAGGGAAATTTTGTAGATGGTGAATGCTTATCATCTTGCAGTCCTGTAAAGAGCAGTCCTAAGTGAGGCCCTCTGAGCTCTCCAGGACTGCAGTGGACTGCAGCAGCATCTCCCACTGTAGGGATGCCTATCAGAGCTCCCAAACTCTTTGGGTTTGTAAAATTCAGAGGAACCCGACAGAGACAACAGGACCTGGGCTGGTGCCCCCAGCTCTTGAGACTCAACTCTCACCTCCTAAGAAACCCCAAGACATTTGACATGAGTTTTTCACTGACACCGAAGGGGAATTTTTAGCAAGTACCCTGGTAAATACTTTATGTCCTTGTGTCTGAGCAATTGAATGGATTCAAATACCCTCTAGCAAGTGTAATATGAGTGTTACTATCTCAAATCTATAATTAAGTCATCTTATAATTGTAGTAAATCCTATTGAATCACTTTGTATATTAGACAAAGATTAAGTGCTGCTAAACCCTCTTGCACCCTTGCCTCTGAAAATACTTCTTAATTGATTCTAATCTGATTTTTTTTAATGTTTCATCCATGTAGTAAGTATTGAACCCTGACATGGAACATGGTGGTGCTTTTACAGATTTGCATTAAACCTGCTTTTACTGATACACTTGATGGTGATTTGTATAAGTGACCTAAGCCAGTCACTCATGACAAATTGGCATAGTCAGCCCAAATCAGGATTCACAACAGATCTCCTTAACTTTGTTATCCCAGAGATGCAGCACCATGGCTGATGGCTCAGCCCTGGCCAGTGGTGGATCTGTCTTGGAACCAGCCAGCAGTGGCTCTGACAGACATAAGAGAAGCTTCTGGCTTCTGGTAGAAATCTGCCTGCCTTGAATAATTTTTAAACTTTTTCAACCACATCTTGCATTATAAAATGAAGCCATTTAAAGCATTGGTCACTTCCTAATGCTCTGGCCTGTCTGGGTACTCAATACAGAAATAAAAAAGAAGGTAAAATACTAACAGGTGAGTTATGTTTTGTTACTATAGAGACTTATTTTACTTCTAACACAAATAGAAAAATAACTCCTGAGGTAAAACTGCCACTTGAACCATAATTTGCTATGCTTGGAATTGGGCAGCAGATAGAAGATGGAAGTTCCAGTTCCGCACTGTGAATCGTTGGACACCTGTGGATTTGCGGGGCCATCACATGCACCCATCCATGCACAACTCAGTTTTCCCTCTGGGCAAACACCCTGCCATTAGACAGCCATAACTTGCTGGCTCCTGTTGTGCTTCAGCTTGAACTCTGAATTTAATTTCATGGCTTCTTCAGTCATTTGATGTTATTTGACCATCATTTTTTTCTGTTTCTTAACTGACTTCGCCTTTAAGGACAAAAGTTAAAAGAAAATGGGCCAGATGGGTCTGTACTACTATCATACCACTCTATCAGAGGCCCTTTCAGACACATTATCATATCAGTAGAGGTGCTGAGATCTGGTGGTATCATTAAGCACAACATGTATAAAGCTCTACTATGATATTATGAACCTGCATCTTATTTAATTAATTAACTCTTAAAACTGTAGCAATACCATTTTCCAGACATGACAACACAACAACTGTAGAAATTAATTTTAAAAACTTTTGCAGGTCTAGATCCTCAGCAAAACTGAGAAAGTAGAAAAACAGAAAGGTGGGGTTTTTTTCCATTTACAGCCTAGTTATTTCTAGAAAGAGGACTGGCTTTATCTGGAGTTTTTAGCTTGAGAGAAGCCATTTGACATTTTCAGTTATCTCTTATTTTCTGTTTGACATTTTCAGGCATCTCTTATTTTTTTTCAATGGGCAACCACAGATGAGACTGGGTGCTTACTGCTGACCTGAAAGGGTAAGATTGTGTTGACAAAATATGCACTGTTTTCTTAAGTAAGTCTCCTTGGCTGTGAATTAATGAACTTGTGTTGTTTCTCATTCACTTATTTCCAAAGTCCAGGAGAAGTTATCGTATCTTTACACAAAATATCTTTGCATTTGACAGTTTCCAGCACAAATACCAAAAGGGTTCAGAGCTTTGAAAACATGACGGATGCAGGCACTTTAATAAACTTTGGTAAGAGTGTTTTGGCAGCAAAGCTGGTGAAGTATCTAGAGAGCAAGCATTATGATGAGCAGGTGAGAGAACTGGGGTTGTTTAGCCCAGGAAAAAGGATGCTGAGGGAACACGTTATCATTCTTTACACCTGAAAGGAGGCTGTAGTGAGGTGAGGTTTGGACTCTTCCCCCAGGTCAAATGGAATTAGACAAGAGGAAAAGGCCTGAAGTTGTCACCAGAGAGGTTTAGGTTGGATGTTAGGAAAAGATTTCTTCACCAAAATGGTTCCAAGCACTGGAAGAGGCTGCCTGAGGAAGTGATGGAGGTCACAGTTTCTGGAGGTATCTAAAAGTCATGTAGATGTGGCACTTGTGGACATGATTTAGTGGTGGACATGGCAGTGCTGTGTTAATGGTTGGACTCAGTTATCTTAGAAGTCTTTTCCATTATAAACGATACTATAATACAGTTTTGGGTTGAACAATAGAAAAAGCTTCTAATAACAGGGAAAGGGAAGCAACAGATGAGACTGCCTGAGGAGGAGCCAGTATTAGTAGAGGTGTTTTGAGTGGCCTGATCAAATATCTACCAGGGATAGTTGATGTTTAACTGTCCTCCCTGGGTGAGATGCCTTTTCATGTCCTTTCTCTGAACTTTATGTGATTATAAAGAGAAGAAGACAGTAAGTTTTTTAGTAAGCTTAATCAATTAACTGGATAAAGATACCTGAGGTGTGTACCATCAAGCTTGGTTTAACACCAGCAAGGTGAAAAAGCCATGCAGTTGAACAAACTTCTTTTCTGTTCTTGTTTCCTTTATGTTCTTGATTCAGGCTATCTGTGTACTTCTAATCAGGCTGTTAATGATCCACAGTGTCTGTTCTTCTCATTTTGATGCATTTTGGTTGGAACTGCATTAAGTTTTACGCTTAACACTTGCTTCCCCACACAAATGTGAAACATTCTTGCAGTCTTTGATATTTTTGATACCCTGGTTCATTAATCTACTTTTTATTCATTCATTTCCTGGCCCAAGTGCAATTTAAAAAGAGCATATATTTTTCATCGTACATCCTTATTAGTGTCTCCTAGCAACACAACATCCTCTCAAACAGCTGCTGATCATCTCTACAAAATCCACATAATCTCTGGAGTGAACACCTCAGAAAAAAAGCCCAAGTTGCTTCTTCTCCACTAACTCCACTCTTCTAGAAACATAAAGTATAAATGAAATCTTATATAAAAATGTAGACTATTGTTGTTTGACAAAAAGAACATTAAAGACACCCCCATGAACAAATTTAAATTTTTACTTTATCAGTCTATGTCTCAACCATAATACTAAACAGGAATGCTCATAAACCATAGGGATCTGTGAAAAAAATGGAGCTGAAATTAAGGACTGGAGTATGAGGATAAAAATCTCATAGTAAATCATACAGCATGATATATGGAACTTAGGATCATCAGGCTGATGTGAGGATCTACCAGACATCAGCCAAGACCCAGGACTGGCTCCTCAGCCAGAAGGACACAGGAACATTCATTATTATTCAGGGATCTTTGTAGTCCAGAGATCCTCTCTGAGCTGTACTTTGGAGGTGGTCTCTCTTGATGGATGAGTTCAGATGTAGAGTTGGGCCTGGTGATGCAGAGTAATGGTCAAAAGCAGAGTAAAGAGTTGGCCACATAAAAGTTGGCAGTATTTCTTTCTGCATGTGTTGATTTTTTTACAGCTTGTTACTAAAACAAACAAATGGTATTTACAATGTTACTAAATGGAACAACAACAACACCAACAAATCTGTTATCTCAAAGGGATTTTTTCCTGGTTTTAGGCAATTATGGCTTTTTGTACTCTTTATTTACTTGTGGTGGGCTTTTAGTCTGAAGTATTCAGTGTGTAGGTTCACAGAAGGAGTCAAAGAAAAAGAGATGTTAAATCATCCAATCCATCCCCTTGAGAGGGCAGACCTGGCACTATGGCAGTGGAAGACAGTGCCTATTACTCAATGACAGGAAAAGCAGCAGAGTAGCAAACCCCAGGCTCCAGGAGTCAGAAGGCAGCTGTTACATGGCCAGGAAAGGGCAGCCTGCCCCTCCTCCCAGCTTCCACTTCATCTGAAAGTGGGAATCCTCGGGCTTTGCTGTGCAGCCACTGCTGCAGCTTGCCATGCTTCCCAAACAGTCATGATAACTTTTTGTAAGTAATGTAAGGCATGAACACACATTTTTAATTCTTCACTTCTTCCCAAAGAACTGAAATAGAATGAGAAACTTCCTTCTAACACACCTGAGTGACTGTACAGGCTCCTTGCCAGTTACAAGCCCTCAGTTCTGGGGGATTAATGACATTCTTTAACCATTAATGTTGCCACTAGCCTGACACTCACCTTGCATCAGCCTTCCTAAATGCTGACACACTAATGACTTCCATGTCCTTGCCCTGCTCCTGCCCAACACACACACAAATGTCATATCAGCAGAGTTCGTCCACTGTGTCTGTAATTCCAGACATTTCTTCAAGCAAACCTTCATTTTAATACTTCTCAGTTCTCCATTTGCATCTGAATTTTCTGGTGGAGAGGCCTCCTAACGCCACTTTTTGAAGTCTTTTAACCTCTTCCCAATCCTATGGAGCTGATGAAAGAGAAATCATGTGGCCTTTTCTGTAAGAATGGAAGCATGGAAAAAGGAAGAAGAAGTAGGATTTACATGAAGCAATCACATAGTTTAAATCCAGGTATAAGAACTATGTTTGATTACATCTCCCACTTCTGTTATTCTTTATATCAATGAGTTAATATCTGGCAAGGAAAGTGTGTGGTCATTAAAAAATTGCAGGCTCATGCTTCTACATCTGAAAGTTAGTAATCTCCTGCTCGAAGGTGACAAATTTACCCTTAGGCGAGGCAGGGCTGCTTTTGTCAAGCTTTCAAATACCTGTCTAGCTGTGTGCAGCCAGCTCACTTAGTATATGGGTACTCCTGTTCAGTTTGCTCAAAGTTTCTTTCTTCAGCTTCCTCCTGTTCCTCTGCTTTTAGCCTGAGGCAGCAGGCAGGATTTGGACACAGTGTGCTGGGGAATGCACGAGACAGGGGCCATCATCCCAACATAGAATGTGTGTAGCAGGTGTGTGAATAACTAGAAGGTGCTGCAGGAGGGAAGGGCCACAGCAGCTGTGGTCTTGTCACTGGATCAGCTCTCACTGCCTGGAACATCTCTCATGCCCTTTGGCCTCTCTTACTCATTTTAAATAGTCTCTGGACCTGCAGTCATGATAATTGAACAGGACTGCAGGAAATTGAGGTGCTACCATAAGAAGGAAAGATGCAAGAGAATGTAGACCAAAGGGGTGTCCTTGTTTTCTGGGTGTCCTTGTAGATAGCTTTTCCTCTTTATAGCTGTCTGATATCACTGGGGAAAAAATCAAAGCCAAGCCAAAAAACTTCCAAAACAACAATCAAAAGCAAAGCCAGTATCAAAATAAACCAGAACAAAACAAAACAAAAAAAAACTACACCAAAAACCTAAATGCAAATTTAAAGTGAAATTCAGTATGGGCTTTCTCCTTCTAACCACAGATCAGAACTACAAAGGGTTATTTTGGGCCAAGTAAAGCTTAAGAGCTTTATTTGTCTCTGCCCAGCAAAGTCAATAGGATCTGTGCTTTGCTGCGATGAAGCCTATTTACTTGACAGTTTAGAATAAACCTAAAATCAATATCCTTATTGTGTCATGTGGAAATGTATATATTTGCTAGATAAAACCTTGCAGTTACACCAACGTGAGAGACATAAATATAGGGCTCTGAACTTTGGGGAATTGGTTTTAAGAATAGTATATATTCTATAACAGAGGCACTGCTGATAATAGACTCAACTAATGGGCCGTGCCCTAAGAAGTCAAAAGTGAACCTTCCTTAAATCGTGAAAAAGTGGATATTGTGATTCTCCTAGATGAAGTTTTAATTTGAGTACCATAGGTTATCTGACCTCTTGAAGTAATTATCTGACTCTCCACAATTATCACCTAATATTCCTGAAACTACACCATGATTGTGTCTGATCTTGCATTAATTCAGCCTGCTCCATGATTATGGCATACTTTAGCCTCCTTTTGAACAACTTCTAATTCTAGCACAACTTCTTGGAGTAAAGTAACATTTTGACAGTGGTACATTTTCCCAAGGCTGAGAACTACTCAAGGGTAGCGAAACTTAAAGGTCAACTTTCTGTCTCACTGTGAATTCAAATTTCAGCTGTAACCAATTAACATTTAGATTTTCTGGCTGATTCCAAGTCTTACAAGCCAGTGCTACTTCATACAGAACTGTTTAGCCAAACAACAAAAATGGAATAATTTTCAAAAAGCATGCAAGCTGTGGGAGGGTTTTTTTTTTAGCAACTGTCAGATTCATCAGGAGAGAAAAGTGTAGCATCAAGTGCTCTGTATGTGCTGTTTGATGCCCTCTCTAAAGCAGAAAGAAATCAATGCCTGGCTCACAGAGCAGTGGCTTGTGTGCACTTGCTCAAGCTGGGTTTGCTCTACAGTGAGGCACTGATTATAAACCAATTTTCAAACCCTAATTTGTGGGTTTCATCTAATAGACCTTTATGTAAGATTGACATAGAAAGTGGAAAATCCCTATGTGTCCTTTCTTCTCCAAGAGCTCCAGAATAGAGAGGAGCCTCTAACAGGGGAGTGCTTGGGTCCCTTCTGGCAGAGAGAAAGGAAAATATATGGCCACGTCTGCATCATAGATATTTAGCTTATCTTCAGGTCTAAACACAGTTGTTTACCTTGTGGTATGTTCCCATATTTTCATGGTATCTCTGCCAAAAGGAAGCTATATCATAAAGTAAGAGAAAGTCTGTAAATAAATCACGGTATGGAAATATACATCAACTATCTCTGTGTAACTTCAGAGTGCAAAGATTAGAGAAAGAGGAGCAGAAGATTTTATGTATTTCAAGTTTCAAGCAAAAGTGTGGGAAGGAATAAAGCAGCTTAAGAGTTTCCTGCTAGCCAGATCAAGGTCCCATGCTGCACACACTTGGAGCTGAAGGGACAAAAGCTGCTGAAGTGGCTGGTGGTGCAGGCAGGGGTCGGGGGGGGCTGGCAGCGTGAGGACTCCTGCAAGGCACAGTCAGAAAGGTGAGGAGTAACCAAAGCAAAAAGAGCAGACTTGCTGACCAGCTTCAATTAGTCCTTTCTATGCAATGAGATGTGAACCATAACTCAATAGCAGCTATTCTTTTGCTCACAAATCAATTATGGGACTTATTTTGCTGGCAAAGTGTATTAACTAACTGTGAAAACAATAAGGAGCTTGGAAGCTTAGATGTGATGAAAATTTACCATTGGCAGCTTTCATGATCACATTCTGTCAGTGATACAAGGGAAATAGCTAATTACATAGCAAGTATCTTCAAAATAAAAGTGGGTGACCTGAAAATGGAAATTATAACCTTGCAAACTGTGATGGTACAATTAAAGGTAAGACTTGCTCAGCCAGATTATTGATCATTAGCAGCTGAAAATGGAAACACATTGTTTTTGACTACACATGGACTTTCAGCTATGAAAAAAGTGAAATCAAATTTAAGGTCAAAATCTAGAGACAAAGATCAGGATGGCAGGGATATGTTGATGTTCTGGACCTGTCAAGAGCATTTTAATGGGCTTTTAGAGAGCCTGTATAGTATTTTCGATTTTCCACCTTTCTCAAATAGATTTGTTTTCCTTTCAGGAGTGGGAGGATGAGTAGTTGATGGAGGGGTTATAATGATGGTTTTATCATGTATAACTCTTCATTAGGTGCCTTGGACTCCTGGTAAAAAAATTATAGAAAGCATGAATGATTCCACAGTGTATCAACCATGTGTTTACTGCATTGAGCAAAACTCAATTCTCTCAAATTAACAAGCAAAAAAACCCCACCAAACAGCCAAAACCCCAAAACAAACAGCAAGAAAAACGTGAAAGAGCTAAACCTCAAGACTAAAGAAAATAGAGGCAAAAAATGCATTATGCTTAGGACTCACAGCAGTTTTAGGAACTCATAAGACCAAAGATAAAGCAGTATAATAAATATACAAATGATAAATAACACCTTTTAAAACTACAGAGCTAAAGCAGAATTCGCCTAAACTTAGCAATCTTTTCTGGAAATTTGACATATAGATAGTCCTTGAGGTCATGCTTTTGCCTGGGCAATAATCCTTTTCTATCTCTGGGCCAATCTCTTCTACCAAAAATAGGAATGCCTCATGTGAGATCCCAGACTGGACAGGACTTTTGGAGGCCAGGATCTCTTTGAAAGGCCCTAAACCATATGTTACCCACTGAGCTTCAGTTAGTCAGCAATTGCTCAAAGATCAAGGAAGACAGAATGGGGAAACAGTCAATGAAATTTTAAGTCAATTGCTGGAAAGTATTTATCTGTTAATATTTTCTAGTTAATAGAGATTAAGGACATTTTGCAAATATTTAGAAGACAAAAAGATACTTCTTTATTAAAGTTACAGATACCTATATTCTAGCACCATACTGGAAGCTGAAACTGACCTTTTTTTAAACTGATTAATCTCAGTTCTTTGTTTTGTGATATCCACTGGGAAAGGCACTAGACTAGTCATGCTTTTTATTTTCCTTTGACGCCATTTTAATACCATATAATTTCTTCCAGCTCCCAGTTAAGATTCAAGAGATTCCCTTGGTACTAGCAAGAGTTTAAAAAATGTAATGTCCCTAGAGAAAATTTTTTATTCACGTGGTTGCAAAACTACTGTCTCTCCATGGATTTCACATATAATTCTTTCAATACAACTAATCTCCAGTATCTGACCTGAACATCTTAAGCAATACCAGGGAAAACTTCATTCTTTTCTTATCAACCTTCAAGAGCTTTTAGAGCTGACAGAAAATATGAAACTATGGCTCCTCTATCACTATCAGAAATTTCAGGAAACAAACCTATTCAGTTTGTACTCATACATAAATACAAATCAGATCCCAAACCAACCATGATGTGAATTATCAGAGTGACCTGAGTACAGTTACTAAGACACACTGGGAAAATAGGATGTGTTCTGGAAAGTGCCTGCTCTTTTACATCTGCTTTCTGAAACTCATCTTCAAAACTTTATCAAAATACCATTAAATGTCACAGTCCTAGAAGCAAGATATACAATAGGGAAAGTAAGGTGTAGAGATTTAAAAAATCAAAGTAAAATTTTTCTCTGGAAGACAATGTATATAGCTCATATTTGGTTATAGAAAGTTATATCTGTACCTTCTTCTTATTTCCGAAAGTTATTGGTCCCTTGTTCAGGCTGTGAGAATGGACTAAGGGAAAATTGAAGTGGTTAGGAGAACAAAAAATAAATGCTGGACTTAAAAACTTCTATAAAGAGTAAAAAAAACTGCAGTCATATATTTCATTAAGCTGTGTGTTCATTTGGAGTCAATATGCCTAAGGAAAGCTGGTTTGCTGGGTCAAGGAAAAATTTTTTATTAGATATGGCTAAGTTAGTGGAATCGTAATTTCAAAACAGTGAAGCATCTTTATCTGCACTGTTCTATTAAATCTGTTCCTATGCAGTTTTGTTACTTTAAAGCTTACTGATTCAAGAAGATGTCACTGAAAATGAAAAATTGCAAAGAAATTATTCAGAAAAAGGAAATTAATAAACAATATTTAGGCTTTCTAAAGGAGGCTGGAATATTTTAAGAGATATTTTAGTTACAGTTTACTTTATCATGATGTAAAATGTCTACATTTTTTCCCCTGTATATTTGCTGTAATATAAAATTGAGCATTCAACATCAGGCTTTGATGGAAGAGTCTCTGGTCTCCTTCTTTCCACATTTTTGCAGTGCCTAGGACCCCCATCAAGTGTAAATCATAGTTACCTCAACAAAGGGAGAAAAATGATGCCATTTTGTATTCTGTAGGATTTTGGTCCTTGGCAGGCTACTTAGGCCTTCTTTTCTCTCTTCAAATGTATTTATTTCTTTGGTGTGTTTCTTTTATTACATCAGTGCTTCACATGGAGAACTCTGAAGGTCCCCATATTCATCATTGTTTTCCAAACCAGCTTGCTGTAACAGTGGAATAGCAGCCTGGCTCAGTCAACCAGCATCTTTAATAACAAAAAAAAATGTCTAAGGTACCTAGCCTGAGGTAAAAGACTAATGGTGGGAGGACAGTATGTAAGTTTTAGCACATATTATTAAAGAAATTTTAACCTCTATTGTTTAGCTTCATAACTGAAACTCCATTGCCATTGATAAGCTTTCAATTCAAGTATAGAATGCAAGCCTTTCTTAAAAACTATGGTTTTCATAAACTGTCCCTATTTCCTCTTTCCCCTTCCTTTTTTTGGTCTGAGTCAGAATAAAACTGGAATCTGAAACATTTTGTTGTGTCTGTGTCACAATTGTGTATGCCAGTCAGGTAGCTCATGCAGGTAATCTCTTGTTTAAATCTTCCCGAAAACTTAGGAATGAACCATCTGAATACTTGTACATACAGCATCTGCCTCCTATATCCTCTGTTGTATGACTTGACCCTAAGGTGCCTGCAGTCCACAAGGCAGTTCACTGTCCTGCTTCAAAGCCACAGCAACAATTTCAGTGTCTGGGGTACAGAGCAGCAATGCTGAAAGTCAAAGATTACTTTATTTGCATGGAGGGAAAAAAGAGAGTAATTCAGAGCTGCTAGAGAGTGGGTGTCTGTGCATTGCATGTCCAATACAGCTTTGAAAATGAACAGAGAAACCTTGGGAAACTGGGAAGATATTAGAAAAGGGTGAATGGGGATACAATCACCAGGGTGTCAAACCCCTTGAACATTCAAAAAGACAGAACAGATTCATATATGAAGAAATTCAATGTAATCTTCTTGAGGTAACAAAAATAATCTCAAACACTGACACTAGGAAAGATGCATGCAGAAGCTTCTCAAAAGACTAAAAAATGGAGGAAAAAAAGCATCCATCATTACTAGACATTAGAAAAGGTTAAAATCAATGCTGAGTTATTTATAGACATCATGTCTCAGGTACAACTGTGAAAAGGAGACTTTTACCATAAAGCAACTGGGGCAAAGCCCAGTGCTGCTTTAGACATTCAAAGCAAGTGACAGACCTTTTCTGATGCAGAGTCAGCTATTGCACCCGTGAGGCACAGACACACTCTGTTCTGTGGCCCTAGGAAAAACACAGTTTGTGTTTCCAGCTTCCACACCTGAGGCAGAAATAAGGAGGGCAGTGCTATGGACAGACGTCTGCCTACATGGCTCTCCCATGAGGTCACAAATTCTTTCAGAGAACCTGCTCTAGCATGGGCTCCTCTTTCCACAAGTTTGCATGTCCTTCCAGAAGCCTGCTCCATCATGGACTTGCCATGGAGTCATAACCTTATTTTACCATCCACCTCTTCTGGCATAGGATCCTCCAGGGGCTGCAGGTATCTACTCTCCCCTGAACCTCTGTGGGCTGCAGGACAGCTGTCTTACTGTGGGCTGCAGAGAATCTCAGCTCTGGTGCCTGGAGCACCTCCTGCCCTTCTGTGGTCTTGGTGTTTGAAGAGTTGTTCCTCTCACATGTTCTCACTCCTCTCTCTGGCTGGAGTTGTGCAGTTTTTTCTCCCCTAACCTTCTCCAAAATGATATCCCAGAGTCATTACCACCACCACTAATGGGCTCAGCCTTGGGCAGCAGTGCATCCATCTTGGAGCCTCTTCTCACTGGCTCTATTCGACAGAGGAAGAAGCTTCTAGCAGCTTCTCACAGAAGTCACCCCTGTAAAAACCTCCTCTCTGCCCCTACCAAGACCTTGCCATGCAAACCCAATACACACTGAAGCAATATTTCCGTGGATGTGTACCCAGTCGTTATGGGCTGGTTTTCATCACCCTCGACAACAAGTACCTCAAGGAGGACGGAGGCCTTGGGAGAGGCCTGTAATTAGCAAAAATGCATTGCAAATGAATTGTGCTTAACCAATGCTTCATCTAAATATGTAGGTCCTTGTGGAAGGAGGGTACAGGTCTCTTCTCAAAGCAGTTTTCCATTTTCAGTAGAGTACCCACATTTTTTTGTCCACTTATTCCAAGCAAACCAGAGCAAAGAAACAGAAGTCGCATACATATGCCATGTACGTGCAAGATCAGCATCTGGTCCAGGTCTTTGGATTACTTACTTGCTCTTCTCCTTGTGCAGGGAGGCACAAGGTCAGTCTTGGGACATGGCTGTTCTCCTGCAGTCTGTGGGAGTCTCATCAACACAGGAAGTTTTTTGTCTGCAGTTCCTTCATTGGACTGTTGAGAATGAACCCAGTCCAGATTCCTTCAGACACAACTGTACATTTTTTGCATAAGGATGCAGGTGTGCCTTGAAGGGGACAACAGAGCAGTGTGTCTCCCAGAAATTCCAGGCACTGACATGGATGTGGGTTTTGGGTTTTATCCACACAGATACTGAAGAGGCTACATCACTGCCAGGCCAAGGCAGGAACCCACACTGAGGGACAGGAGTATATGAGGTGGAAATGGACCTGAAAGTCATGCTATAGAGATGTGGAAATAAGTAGGTGCAACATGCGGTGGGGTAGGAGCTGAGCCAGATTCTGCTTCAAGAGTTGAGCACGGCAGTAGGGCCCTGGGCTGCACACATGATCTTGAACCCCACACCTGGAAGCCAGAGTTGCCTCTCTAGGTCAAATACACACACTTCAGGAGAGCAGGCACAGCCGTGGCTGTGATAGAAGCTGTTTATTCTCCTCTCATCAGTGAACAAGTGACAATGAAAGTGCCTTATGTAACTAAGATAATAATCTTACATTAATTTTTCCTACAGATAATACTGCTAAAACCTTTTATTGCTCTTGTCGGTTTCCTCCAGACCCTTCAATTTGATATCATCCATTACGTAAGGTGCCTGCATCAGGCTGACTACCATCACCTGCATCCTCCCCACAACCAAATAGAGCAGAATAATTACCTCCAATGTCTCGCATATGACACTGCTATTAATACTTCCCAGGATCTGATTTTCTTTTCTGGCAAGTGTGTCTTGTCATTGACTCCTATTGGGTCTGACTCATCATTTAGTCGTGTTCAATTAGCTATTCCAATCAGAGTGATTTCAAGCAACCTAATCAAAACACCAGAGCAGGTCCTTCCAGAAAAAGCCTATTCTAAAATGAAAAAAAAGGAACTAGCTAGTCAATTATTTCACAGTATTTCATTACTTTCCCATTCTATTATTAAAGAAAATAGAGTTATATTTGTCCACTGAGTCTGAAGAAATTGATTTTATGAAGGATTTTCAATCTGTAAACCATCCAGTCTTGGGAGCATGGATTACTTCTGAAAGGTCTACAAAATGTAACTAAAAGAAGAAAGCCTGTTTTCACTAAGACTAACTTCACTGCATGGTTGTGCATCTTCTCAGTCAGCATATATTGACTGGCCAATTAAAAATGGCTGAAATTGTTTCTTTGAGTAAATTGCTGAGCATGTTTACTAGGTGATTCACATGTTCTAGCTAATCACTTTCACTTAAATAATCATGTTTTCTTCTTAAGGCTATGAAATATAGATGGAAAAAATTTCAAACCCCATTATCAAGTGTGCTGAGCTGCAGTGAAAAGTGTGTCTACATATGTAATATACATATTTAAAGAAGAGCAGCAGCATATTCACTAAGTTGCATGCGCAGAAGCAGAGCTTTTTAGGTACAGGAGGTACTGGTATAGGTTCAGAAAGACAACCCAAATTGTTTAAAAGCTGCTCTAGGTGAGTTGCTAACTATGGTAAATGTTCACTTTATCATCTCCTTTACCACAGCCACGCTTCTCATTTGCAGTAGTACTTATTATGAAAATAGATGAAGAAAATCGTAGAATCATAGAATGATTTGGGTTGCAAGGGACCTTATAATCATCTCGTTCTAAACCCCTTGCCATGGGTAGGGACACCTTCCACTAGACCAGGTTGCTGAAAGTTCCATCTAACCTGGCATTGAACCCTTCCAGGGATGGGGCATTCACAGCTTCCCTGAGCAGCTCATTTCAATACTTCATTACTCTCTGAATAAAGAATTTCTTCCTATCATCCAGTCTGTTTCCTCCTGTCCTATCACTATCTGCCTGTGTAAAAATTTGCTCTTCCAAGTACTGGAAAGTTGAAATAAGGTCATCCAGGAGCCATCTCTTTTCCAGGGTGAACAACTCCAGCTTTCTCAGGCTATTTTTGTAGGAGAGGGACCCCATCATTCTGCTCATCTTGGTGTAGATGATGAAGGAGAAGATCGTCTACACAAATGAGTAAATAACAACCCTGAAATTGTAAAGGCTAAAATGAAGAAAAGTGTCAGGAAAATCAATATCTAATTAACACCTCTACAATACATATAGTATAAGAGAAGCTTCTGTCATGTATTAGTTACCCATGCAACATTAGCAGATGAGTTAGCATACACACTTCACCTAAGGAACCTAGGCTAAATACAAAGTGAAGAGTGTGAAAATTAGGATAAAAAGAAGACCAAAGTGGGGTTAAATCTTGTGTTTTCAGCTCTAAAAATTGAGCCAGATTATTTACTTTTGAGAGAGACTGAGGATAAGGCGAGCAAGCTTACAGGCAAAATCTGAGTTTTCTCTGGTATAAATTATACCTTCAAATTCTAGGTTTTCTCCTGAGCATATTAATTTACAAATTGGAAATGAAAAGGCAGCAAGAAATAGATATGTAATGAAGAAATGCTGTTTTGTCTATGTTTGCAAAGACTCTATGTTATTGTCTTTTGCTGTTTTCTGGGATGGTTGTGTTAGGCATTTTCTTTTAAGTATCAGTAATCACTAGGTGTGAGTTTTTTAATTGTAAGTTTTACTATTATTCATTATATTTCATTACTGGAAAGCTCTAGTTATATAACCCCAGTGGGATGTGGCAAATTGAAAGGAAATCATGCAGTTTTGCACAATATACCACTACAGCAAATTGATGTACACAAAACACTCCCACACTAATTGAAGTTAGTGGAAACACTCCTTGTTATTTCCTTGGCCAGTGGCTAAGTCACAAAAAAAATGTGAGAAAAACAAGAAAATGTAAATAGTTATTCTCCTGCACCTACTTATGAGGGTTTGGGATGCTGTCACATGTAAAGATTTGGCGACCAAAGTGCTCAAAAGCCTGCATGCACTTCCCAAAACCTAAAGTAAACTAGGGTTGTTTGCTTAGTGAAAGATTAGATTTGTAACTAGTATTGTCACACTAGTTTCAGTTTCAAGAACAGAAATAATAATTTTGCTTTAAGTTTGCCTCTGAATTAAGGCTTAATATAGACACACTCTTGGGTGTTACTGGGGTTACTACTCTTACAATATTTAACTTGCACTTGTCTTCACTTTCTTTGCTCAGTTTTCCACCCAGCTCTCAAAGATGCCCGTGCTTTTTTATTCACACCAAACAGGATCATTGCTCCATATTTTTTGTAGTGTCTTCTCACAGGAAAAGGGTAAGAGGAGGCTATACAAACCAGACATATACAAAGTAAGGTAGTTTGAAAACACAAACAGAGGTGGGAAAAGCGCTTTTTGAAATTAGGGTCTCATTTTGAAATGTTTGCTACCACAGGTTTTACATAATGCAGCTGGTCTGGACATGCTGGGGAGAAGTTCTGTACTCTTGCAGGTTCAAGTTCAGTGCTAGGGTAATGTGACAACTCTAACCCCACAGAGTTTCAATGTCTTTAAACCAACAAACATTTTATATTGTTTTTAATAATCTTGCTTTCCTCTTCTCACATTGTGGATTTTTAATCAACCACTTTTGGGATGTTCCCATGGCCAGATGTTCTTTGTGCAATCTTTTATTTGTTGCTAACTGAAAGTGAGTTTTATGTATCCTAACTGACCTCTGGCTGGGTTATTTTTTGACCTTTGTTATTCTATTGTTTGATAGTTGCTTTCCTTGTAATCCAAAATCCTTATACTACTTTTTCCTCTGCAACAAGACATTACCATATTGCATTCATATAGTTACTGCTCCTTCTTTAAATTTTTTTTTCCTCTATGAGAAAAAAACTTAGAGTGTTTGCTCCTTTAACTGGAATTTACTCTCTGATTATGCCATCACCTTCCTACTATGAGTCCATGTTTAAAGAAAATTACATAGAAAAATGTCAAGTCTATCAACACGAGAAACTTCAGCACTGAATCATTTAGCAATCAGTTCAGACATTCAGATAATTCACCCTCGAACATCCTCAACTGCTGCTGCTGCTTTTTGCCACACTTTCAAAAGATGGTAGGGACTGGCATTTAAGAGCATCCAGAAGAACAAGAAAAATATATCTGCATCCTCATCTGTACTTAGGGCAATATGTAAAGCAAAAGGAACATGCAATTTCAAGAAGAATTTTTGACCAAGCAGATAACACAGAGTAATTAATTGTATTCATTCAGCTCTTGCAGCACATTCAAAAGCACAAGCTGACTGTCACATTCTTCAGTTGTTCACATTTTGCAGACATAATATATATATAATTACACAGGTACACTTCAGCGGCACTGCTTATTTCAAGATTGATCACACTGGTCACATAAAAGCACTTTTGTTCTACAAAAGCATGAGTGCTACAGGAATTTCAGCAAAAATCCTTGCAGTTAAAAAAAAAATTATTAGTAATCTCAGGTTAATTTATGTCTTTCATAAGCATTTTGTGCCTCATATAGTCTGTCACATCACACTTTCTGAACTTGAGAGTGTGGTATTCCAGTGAAGTTAATGTTAAATTTTGAACAAGTTGCTTTTTACAGCAGTTGTCTCCGGTCCTTACTATGCACCACTGATGATCACCATGTTTAGGACATTTTTCATGCATGCAGATGAACTCACTGATGCAACACAAAAATAAGCCATTTAATACATGTGTTTTCCTGCCTTGAATGCATTGCCAACCTACTGGTAATGCACTAAAGGAGGCCACTTCTGCAAACAAACCTGGGAAGCCTAAAACGATCAATTAGTAGCATCCCATTATCCCAAACTTTTGAAAGAAAATAGGCTTTTTAGTGACTTGCCTTAAACTGTGCTCATTACAAATTATTAGTATTATTTTAATTACATGAATGGCCTTTTCTTAAAAAATTCCCTCCACTTTTTAATGGCAAAACTACAGGAAGATGCCAGTGTTGATTGATCAGAAATGTTTATAGTAGAGTCCAGCAGGATCCGTTATTGCACTAGTCACAGAACACAGCAGGCAATGCACTCGAGCAGTAAATACAACCCCAAAACCCTGCTGGGGAAATGAGTCTTTACCTGGAATGGCTCAGATTGACCATTCTCAGTAGTGCACTATTAGTTTTTATCATCTCCTTAGCTGTTTTACCAGCAGTTTTTAGTCTGTTGAAAAAAAAATCAGCACATATATATATATATGTATGTATGTATAACGTTTCATTTTGTTTTAAATGTTTTATGCTGAAACTTATCTAAAAGTTTTAGCCCACATCTAAAGAATTCTGATTATAGTTGAAGAATTCTATAACCTTGATTTAGAGTTTACTCATTTAAGCTATTGACTGGAATTATGTCCTTTGGTATTACACTATGTGTCCTTGGATTACCTGTTTAATAGACATAGTAGCTCCCAGAGACCAGAAAAAAGTCACCAGTGGTTGGAACATGGGAAGTGCCACACCAGTTTTTGAAAGGGTAAAAAGAAGGCTTCTGGGAGCTAGCAACCACTCAGCCTCACCGCCATGCCCAGTAAGATCATGGAAGAAATCCTCTTGGAAGATAGGTGGAAAGACATTGAAGATGGGGAGGTAATTAGACAGCCAACAGGGCTTTGCTAAGGGAAAATTGTTCCCAAACAAAGCTATGGCCTCCTATGACAGAGTGACTGCATCAGTGGACAAAGAGCTGTGGATGTTATCTAGCTGGACTTCTGTAAGGCCTTTGATACAGTCCCTCCCAGCATTCTTTCCAATAAATTTAAGCTATAAGGGTTTGATGAATAAAAAATTGGCTGGATGGCCACATCCAAAGATTTACAGTTGATGGTTCAACATCCAAGTGGAAACCACTAACACGTGGTGCCCTTTAAAAGTCCCCACTGTGACAAATATTATTTAAAACGCTCATCAGTGACACAGTAGGATGGAGTGCCCCTTCAGCAAGGCTGCACATGACACCAAGCAAAGTGGTGCAGTTGATTCATATGATGAAAGGGAGCCTACTCCAGCAGCATTTCCCACAGAGTCACTGCCTCCTTCAGGCACTCACCTGTGCTGGTGTGGGGTCCATCAGAGACTGCAGGTGGATAATTGGTCCACCATGGATCTCCATGGGCTGTAAGGGGACATCCTGCATCACCATGGTCTTCACCATGTGCTGCAGAGGAGTCTTTGCTGTGGCACCCAAAGCACATCCTCCTCCTTCTTCACTGGCCTTGGTGTCTGCAGGGCTGCTTTTCTCACACATTCTCTCTCCTCTCCATGTACATTCTACCTCACCCCTCTCCTGTTCTTTAATCGGTGATTCCAGTGGTGCTACCAGCATCACTGATTGACATGGCCTTGGCCAGGGGCTTGGTCTGTCCTGGAGCCACCTGGTGTTGGCTCTGTCTGACACAGGGGAAGCTCCTAGCAGCTTCTTTGGTCCCCTGCAACCAAAACCATGTCATGCAAACTGAATACACCACTGTCTAAACATCTTCAAATATGAAAGTGTGCTATGCTGAACTCACTAGAATATGACACATTTTTACAAGCTTAAAATAAATATGCAGCATCCACAGAAAGAAATGCTTGTTTTTTTAGAAAAAATGTATTTTTAGCATTAGAAGATATTTTCAGTGTAAAAGTCTCATATCCTGGCTGAAAGCAAGAGCTTAGGCTGCCACATAAGTTAGGGAGAAATAATTTCTCAGCAACGCTGCTGTTGAACTGCTTCCTTAGGTTTCCCTGGGAACATGAAGACAAAACTTCACTGTATGTATTCCAGGGAGATGTGTACCTGCTGTCCACCCAAATCCCTGTACTTTTGCGGGAGATTAATGCCATATGACCTGATTTACAGGACTAGTGCATAAGGACTAGTGCTGCCAATAATCGTGGTCATATGAAGGTTACCTCATTTCACAGCTTTATCTTGGAAACAATTTAAGAAAGAAGTGAAACTGGTGGGCTAGAGTGAGAGCCAGTGGAGGAAAGAGAGCTCTGTTCATCCTCTCAGTAGTGAGTTCAGGCTGCAGGCTGTACTTGCTGGGGTCTCCAGCCTAGAAAGCAATCTTATTATTTCACTGCTGAAGGCAAAAGTGGGAGTCAGTTCACTCCATGCCTGAAGGACTCCACAGATGCAGCCCCTAGTCCAAAAAATTGTGTCTCTGCCAGTGCCAAAAAGTGAGGAAGCATGCTAATAGCAAAAGGTTTGAGAGACTTCTAAAGGTGATCTTTCTCTGCAAATACTTAGGTGAATGTCCATAGGTCCCTTGAACAGCCATAGGGCCTACAAAACCTGTATCCTACCATGTATCACCTTCAATGGGCTCTGAAACTAATATCACAAGCCCCTTTACAGAGTCTTCAGGCCCCTTCCTATGGGTCCATAGTGTTTCAGGGACATACTGGCCCTAAATCCAGTCATTCTTGCTGGGTCCTGTGGGATAGGCTTTGGCAGGTGGGAGCAGGAGAACAGGTTCAGCTGGAGTTCCCTCTTACTTGAGTGAATTCTCAAAAGGTGGCCATGAGTCACCTTCCAACCTACTTGCCACCCCTGGTAGCACAGGAGCAGAGTTTAGCCACACTTGGTGGCCCCCTGACTTCTCATGGTCTCACATGGGCCAGGTTGTCCTTTGGGTGGGTTGCTTCCGCAGCTGCCTGAAAAGACAAATACGAGCAGTTTGAGGAAATGGCATTCAGTGCCTCTTCTCAGTGCACACCATAAGTGCATGGTAAGGGTCATTCCACTAGGAAGAATGTTCCCAGACTTGGTGAGTTGAGCTCTCCTCTATGCCCACAGTGTCACCCACTGCTTGTTTTAGAGTCAGAAGACTTTTCCCCCTGCTGGGCAGAGAGGTGTCTGTTGCCTTCCCTCCAGCCCCTGGACCTGGAACAGGTGTTTGATGGGATGAATCATGTCTAACTCTTGTATAATGTTTCTGGTCTCAGCCCTCCTCCAATAAATTCCTTCAGGCTCTTGTCCCTGATGCAAAAAGCCCAGTCAGGCTCAGCCAGGCCATGCCTAAACTTTTATAGGGTATTAGACTCTTCTTAGGTCCTTCTACTGCTATCAGGTTCCTCCAGGCTTCATCCAAGCTTCTAACCACATCTTTCTTCTATCTTGCTTCTCTCTGCTCTCCATGTGGGGTTCAGAAATACTGATTTGTGTCTCTTTGGACCTCCTCAAGCTCATTCCACTAGTCTTTTATCTGTAAGTAGCTTCAATGTGAGGTAATCCTTTCACAATTTCCTCATTTTTAATCTGCTCTTTCAATCTTTTTTTTTACTGATTCATTTTAATAACCATTTTGATTCATCATTTTATGCTATGTTCTAGGTCTGCTCCTCAGCTCCCAAAATCAAGGACAGCCTTTTTCTTCAACCTATCATTTCTATGAGGAAATCGGGAATGGCACTGTCTAGATTAGAGAGAAGAAATCTCTGGCAGGTCTGTAGAGGACAAAGCTTGCATTAAAAGCCTTTGTAGCTTTTGTCAATCAGAGCTCCAGAGTACAGCAGGCAATTATTTCCTCTACCTGGTTGTGTTTCACACCCACCTACAAAAGCATTCTACATAAATTTGTCTGCTCTGTTTATGAATCTATTTATTTTTGGACTGCCCACTGTTCTTTGACAACATTTTCTGTAGGTTAGTATAAGTTCTATGAAAACACTTCTGGTTTTAGCCTCATATCACTGCAGTTCACTGAGTTCCTCTGCTGTGACATTACCCATTCACCTTTTCCATAACATAAAAGATTTTATAGACTTCCAAGCTACACAGGACTCACTGCTTTCCTACAGAAACCCTTCCACATGTTTTTATTGTACTGGGCTGAATCCAACACTTTCTTATCACTTATGGACTTTAGGATGCATGAAATCTGAGTAAATGTAGCACATATGATGCAGGACCAGAAAGAACCTACCTACTATGGGAACCAGACATTTCATGAATCTTCAC
>NW_005054302.1:2614015-2618662 GCF_000277835.1 Geospiza fortis | reverse complement strand
AGTGCCTGTCTGCTGTTATTAATTTGGGTTATATTTTTCCCTCTCTTTTTTTTTTTTCCAGTTAGAGTCTTTCTTTAATTTTCTAATTCCCTTTGTACATCTTCTGAGTAACACATGTAATATAAAATTTGGAAAACGTTTTTTCTGGTCAGTAGCTTAGGGAAGGAGTTATGCATAAATGGCCTGGCAACTCTAGTAATTATTATGAGACCATCTGCTGGTAAGCACATATATGGAATCATCCTAGACAACTGGCCAGTAGTAAAGAGATACGGATAGTGCTTCCAAGTGGTAGACAGGCTGACACCAAATTGATAACCAAGGGGAGGGGGGAGAGGACAGTTTAGCTACTCGTCAAGAGAAGTGATTCCTTACCATCCTGTGTTTCATTAGAATAATTCACAATTTGATTACCTGTTGGAAGCTCAGAGTAAAGCTTATTATATTTATTACCAGACTTCACTTTTCCAGGTTAGGATTGCTTTAGCCGACAATGATTATTTATGACAGCAATAATGTTATTTACCAGATCTGAGGGAACTGTTCAGTTTCTTCAGACAAGAGGCCCAGAGTTTAAAATTTCCACTCTAAGGTTAGTATTATGTTCCAGAAACCATACAAAGGAGAACACTTCATAAATCAATTCTTACATATATGACAAAATAAGTTGTGTGACAATTTTTAAAAGGCATCCCTTAGTCTATGAACTCTTCTAAAACAGAAAGCTATTTTTTTCAGAAATTAAAACTACAAGTATGTTAGTGAAAGTGCAAAATGCTTGAATTCTCATACCAACTTTCCATTAGCATTTGATGTCCTATAGAAGTGCTTAATGGCCTCTTGAACACTGTACTAATTTGAGTCCATTAGTGTAATAGGCAGGGATTAAAAGCAGAAACAAAGAGATCATTAACCATGAAAGTTAAACACATCTGTTCATAGTCCATCATTAAAATGACAAATATTTAATCAAAAAGAAACATAGGTCTTTGGATAGGAAGATTCAGTATAAAACCAGCTCAACATAATGTTCTGCCAAACTTGTATGCTGCTCTGAGGAGGAATTTTATAGCATCTTCCATCTTAGATGCCAAGAAAAGTCCTAATACAGTTTCATCTAGTTGATACCACAAAGGAGCCACATAAGTCTGCAGTGCTTTGGAAATGACAGCACGAGTTCAGAAGAGTCTGTTCTGCCAATGCATCTTCTTGCTGTGTTGACAGAGTAAGAAAAAGCTGATGTCCCATTTACAGTCCCTGAAGCCACAAGCTGCTGGTCTGCAATATAAGACATTGATGTGCTCCTGATGTGGAGGAGCCTATTGCACTGACCTAACCTCTGGGATCAGCAGCTCCTAAACTGATTCTTTCAGCTTGGGACAAACAGCCCATCCCAGCCTCTGTGAACCACCAAAACTTTCACAGCAATGAAACACCAAAAAATACTCTTAATTTTTCTGTTCCTCAAGGATGGTGTACTCCATGCTCATCCTTTCACCTTGGAACTAAATGTAAATGGATGAGGTTGTAGAAAACAATAAATGTAGGCTTCTGTAGAAAAACTGAAGGTTTGTGCAATCAATGCTACCAAATGGAAAATATAAAATGTGTTATCAGGTCCTCTCTAAAGTTAGTGCATAGTTCTTTTTTGTTTCAGCATGAGTCACAACAACTTTTACTGAGAGTCCAAGCAACATCTTAGCACCACTTCCCAGAACCAGTTCTTTTATGGTTTAGTTTCTCAGTCATTAGTTAGTCAGTCCTATGTCTTAAGCCGTTTCCCCTTCAGTCTTCTCCATACAACTATTTATAAAACTTTTTTAACACTCTTCCTCCATCCATATTTCCTGTTATCTAGCAGGAATCTGTATTTAATAGGATAAATAACTTACTAATTAATTACTGATCAACTAATATATAGAGAATTACTAAATCCTAGAAATTGATACTTCTATTTATTTTCCCTGTAAACTTTGGAGCTGAAGTCCATAAACTTCCAACTCCTTGGTAGCTTTAGTGAATTTAATCTTTTAAATTCAGCAGTTTGGAAGGGTTGCATTAAGAGTACATTGTCAAGGCTGTAAAAATCATGGGTTAAGCAAACACTTAACATAAATTTTAATCCATGACCACATTAGCGGGACACCAGCCTTGTGACACAGACTTAAAAAAGGGTTCTGAAAGTTTGTAACTCTCTTGTATGTCATTTCTTTACTTTTTCATGCCACCAGTATTAGGGGACTCTATTACAGAATGGGAAAGTCATATTCATTAAAATTAGTCTGAACACTAAATTTATTCACTCTAATTTAAATTCTGAAGGACCTTTCCCATTGCATCAAGTGCTTTACAAATGTTAAAGAGTGCAATAGAACAAAACCTGTTTATTGTACTTGGCTTAAAGCAATCACTTAATTCCTAACATGTGACTAGCTGTACCTTTCAAGCCTGAGAGCATGAAACACAGCTCATCATGCAGCTGGGCAACAAAGTTCAAAGCTGGAAATCTTCTGCCATTGTCCTCTTGGGGCAACAAAGTTCAAAGCTGGAAATCTGCCATTGTCCTCTTCGGTGAAGTGTCATCCACAGCATGGGAATTCATCTGTCCATAGCAGAGAGTAATCCTCACTTTTAAAGTGATGCCTCTCCCTTCATGAAGAAGGTATCTGAGTAAGTGCACTTTTGTCTTCACTGAATGCATAAAGAGCTCACGGTCTCTGGCTGAGGTGTGGAAATCTTTTCATTAGATGTCAGAATCTTCATTTCCAGCTGAGTGGTGACAGTTGTCGTGACCACCCTTCCTTGGGCAGCATCGCTTTGGAAAGAGGTAATTGCCTGGTATTGCTTTGCCTGTTGATTAAAGCTGCTAGGATAGAAGGACCATCTATGTCAAACAGGCTCGTCATTTTGTTAGCTGATGGAATGAGTGATGAGGATTAACAAAATGCTATTAAAAAGGTTGATGTACCTCCATTTTAAAACACATTGTGACTAAGGACTGTGTTAGATAAACAATGAGAATTTCAACCTTTACAAAGCTCACGAGGAATACGAGGTCCCTTGCTCACTTTCGTCACCACTCTTCTGGCTATCTCTGGTCACCCTTGCTCCCAGATAAACTTTCTACGTGGAATATCTTGTTTCTGGAAACAAAAAGCAGCTGAAATCTTATTAGATTGTGTTTACATGAATTTTCCAGTCCAGTAATGCATATCCAAGTACCTTGGATAATTCAGATAAGTGTCTGTAATAAAATCTAAATTAAAACAAAGTTAAAATTTCTTTGAAGGGTTATCTATCATTAGACAGATATGTAGCCAAAGGAAATAACATAGAAAGCCATAATAAATGCAAATATCTCCTGTTCTCTTTATTATATTTCTGGGTTTTTTTAGCCAGATAACTCTGGAGTAGTCTGATGTACAAAATCTGTATTATTTTCTATAATCTCTCTTTAAAGAATATCAATAACACAAAAAGGCTAACAGCTGAAACTGCAGAAGGCAAACGCATTTTGGGAACAGGTTTATGGGGTTTTTTCCTTCTCTTTAAAATATAAATCCACCAGGCCTTCTCCCAACATTGAGAAAGGCTTGATTATGATTTTAAAAGACCTGTTCCTTTAGAAACAAAACTATACACTGATACAGAGGATAGGACCCAAAAGAGGTCCAAAATTGAGGTACAATGCCAGTTATCATAAAATCATAGAATCACAGAAAGGGTTAATTTGGAAAGGACCTTTAAGTTCATCTAGATCCAACTTCTTGGCCATGGGCAGGGACAGTTTCCACTAGACCAGGTTGCTTAGAGTCCCATCCCTCCTGGTTTTGAACACTTCCAGGGAAGGGGCATCACAGCTTCTCTGGGAAACCTGTCCCAGTGTCTCACCACCCTCAATGAAGGATTTCTTCCTTATAGCTAAACCTGCCTTCCTTCAGTTTAAAGACATCCCCCCTTGTCCTATCTCTCCACACCCTTACAAAACTCTTCAGCTGTTTTGTAGGCCCCCTTCAGGTACTGGAAAGCTGCTCTAAGGTCACCTTGAAGCCTTCTCTCCAGACTGAATAGCTCTGGCTCTCTCAGACTGTCTTCGTAAGAAAGGTGTTCCAGCCTTCTGATCCTCTGGACTCAATCCAACAGGTCCATGTTTCTTTGCTGACGGCCCCGGAACAGAACACCACCCAGATACTTCTCTAAAGAGCCTCTCCCAAGCTCCTTAAACGGCAACTTGAAAGTAACTCCACTGCTGACTAGAGATCTCCAATCATTTCCACCCTGACCAGTTACTTTTTACACCAGTCCTGTTCTTTAACTTTAAGGGACACTTCTTCTTTTCTATGTGTATTTCCCCATGTATTTAAAGACCACATTCCAGTTTGCCTTGCTGCTTAATCCATGTTCTTTCTCTCTCCTGGCTTCGTAAAGTTTTCCACTCCACTTTTTGTCACAGTATATCTTTTCTGTACTAATTCAAATGTGAATTCAACACCATTAAGCCCTCCACAGATTAACTTTACTCTCCAGATGGTGATTTGCAAATAGTATACCTTTTAGCCTTTGGCTTCCTCAGTCACTTCTAAATAAGGACCTATTTTTTAATTTTTTTGTTATTAATCCTCAGATACTTGCCCTTAAAACCATTTT
>NW_005054302.1:2596114-2613970 GCF_000277835.1 Geospiza fortis | reverse complement strand
TTTTGACATTTCAATCTTCCTTTTGTGTTTATGATACTCCAATTTTATTTGTGAACTACTTGGTTTTAAGTCAAGGTCAATAAAAAATTTGTCCAAAGATTAATCCTTGAGAAAGTCCAATAGCAGCTTCCTTTCAATCTGGAGTCTAATTTTCTGACACTATAATCTACTGTGCCCCTTTAGTCATGGTGATACATTTATATTTTTATTAGAAGTGTACAGGGTATTTAATTATAATCTAGATATTGAAATACAAAAAATATGGAACTTCCCAGTTTTCTTCTCAAGAAAAGTGATTGCCTTTTCAAAGAAAGTTTCTTGGTCTGGTCTAATCTATATTTGGTGGGTAATGCTCCCTTCTAGGGAGCTCAGATCTGGTGGCATGATTATGGTGGAAGCTTTGTCTCTCAGGAAAGTCAGAAAAACCTGTGCATTTGGCTAGATGTGCATCTAGCATAACGATGAAGGGAATGGTACTTCTGTAGGTGTTTTTCTTACTTAATTCCAGCTGAATGCATTCAGTGTTGACTCTGTATATCTGCAGGGTCTGTTGTGCACCATCACGTCTGAAGATTTTTTAAAGTGGTTCCTTTCTTACTTCGACTGACACAAGAAAATCAAGGCAAGTTATGGAAAATTAAAATGTTAGTGATATGTATGAAGACTTCAGCAATCAAACTGAAATGCTGTGGCATCTGTAATAATTCTTCTGCAGAAAAAAACCCCAGTATTTGGGTTAAAATTTAAGCCCTTTCAGTCATGTTGTTCTTCATCCCTTCTCGGACAGTGATTGCCACTAAGGAGACATCCTTCAGAAAACAATATCTTCTTTTGCTGTAGAAATGGCATCTTCCTAGACCATTTGTTCCATCTTTGGCCTTCATTTGTCTAACTCAAGGATAGAGAGAATGTCTCCTTGGAAATCATTATTCTTTATCCATTTATCATCATGCAAATACTTTTCAGAATAAAACAAAATGGACAATTTAAATGCAGTCTGCTTAAATAGGACATTGTGTTTCTCTCTAAATGAACATTACCTTGCAATAACATGAGCAATAAAACTATAATTTCTAACTAATTCCGAAATGTCAACTGTCCTTTGGAAAACTAATGAGAAATTTAATTTTTCAAGGCCAACTTCGACAAAACTTGAGGGAAAAAATGTCTCTATGGGCTGTAAGTTGTGAATTTTATTGAGATCAATTATTTTATATACTAAAATACATTAAAATTATTAGACAGATGGCAAAACACCTGAGTTTTACTCAGAGTTTGAAATAGACTATTTTGTCTGCTTCTGAAACTACTTAAAGTATCCAAAATTCAAGAAAGGAACTTAACCTTTTAAAACATTCATTTCAGTTATCTTGCTCATTTGCCTTTCGACTCCGTTTTCTGTCTTCCTCCCATGCCTATATTTCTCCCCAGCACTCCCATACTCAAGAACAGAGGGCTCTGTGGTTTTGCAATGCCAGAATGAATGAGATAATTCATGACATCACATGGTAATGTCTGCCTGGAGCTGGAATTCATTAGTGTCACTGGGACTCTTGTAATATAATTTTTCTTATAATCAGTAAATTCTCCAAAAGACTAACAAATACTATAAAGTAGGATATGCAGACCTGAACTAGAACTCAGACATGCTTGGCATGTGAGTTTTGCCCTTTATATCAGTTGGACTATAACCAATTCTTATTATAGTAAGAACATGCAGGTTTTGTTCTAATATCTCATATCTTTGCTAAGGTCCTCCAGCTTCTAATGAATATGCTTAGGTACTTGAAATTCTGTGGTGATAATAGAGAGTGCACCTTTTCCACTCAAGTACCCTTTTCCCTGTGACAAGATGTGAAAAAATCCTCTTGACCTATACAAAGAAAATTGAGCCACTAAATGTTAAATGGAAGTATATTGAAAGTTCATAAGGAAATAAGCATTCTTCAGCTGTTAGAAATTACTACTTTGAGATTTCTATGACGTTTATAATGTATGAGATGGTTAAAAATAAGATAAATGATTGGCACATGCATTTATTACTTTTTCCTATTTCAGCCTTCTCCCTAAGCCCATGCAAATTTAGTATGGCACTGTTTTTTTCTACAAGCCATAAAAGAACACAGACATTATGTAAATAGTTTCAGTGGAGAAATGAAGTGGAAAAACTCATTTTGCCATAAAAAGAATAAGTAGTATTACTTATCATTCCATGGGGCTTAAAACTACTGAGCTTTAGAAATGTCTGATAGTTTCCCTAGGCTTTTAGGTAAAATAAGGAGCTATGAATTTTAGCCAGTCCCTTTCTAGACACAGCATCTCACCCCAAAGGAAGGAAGGCAGATGGTGAAAGTTGGCTCCAACTCCTGGTATACAGGAGTTGGCTCCAACATGTAATACACCTGTAATACATAATGAAGACAAAGAAAACAATTCCCTTCAGCAGAACTTGTCTAGGTTTTCACCATAGTAATTGGAATGGAAATGAATAGAATAGAATAGAATAGAATAGAATAGAATAGAACAGAACAGAACAGAATAGATCTACAGCAATCATCCAGTTCAACTGTCTGACCACTCTAGGGTTGAAGAAAAATTAAAGCATATTGCTAAGTGCATTGTCCAAATGCTTCTTAAACATTTTCAGGGTTGGGACATCCATCATCTCTTTAGGAAGCCTGTTACAGTCTTTGATCCCCTTCCTTGGTAAAGAAATGCTTGCTAGTGTTCAATCTGAACCTATCCTGGTGCAGCTCTGAGCTATTCCCACATATCCTGTCACTGGACACCAGGGAGAAGAGCTCAGAACTTCTCTCTCCTTACCCTCTCCTCAGGAAGCTGTAATTGAGAACAAAAACCTGATTCCAGTACTATTTTATGTGTGCTAAATGCTGAATTTTTAAAGTAGTTTTTGTACAAATTTGTACTGATTTGAAATAAGGTCCCTATTTCAATTTAGGAATTTAGGACTTCTTTTCTTTTTTGCCTCTGGAATGTCCACATTCATAGGAATTATCAATAAACAATGAAGAATTCGCGAACGTTGAGATTTTTTCAAGGTCTGGTAGTGCCCTCATAAGTAGCCTGGGGTGATTTTCATTGACAATATTGGATGTTGGACTAGATCTGAGTGGAAATACTGGTGGAATTTATTACTGACAGTACAATTATTGAAAAACGCAAGTGTGAATGAGCAGCTGGTACCATGTGATAGAGCTGTTCTATTCCCATCAAAACTACAGGAAAGTTAAAGAATCCTAGCTAGGATGCAAAGCTGGCTTGAGGTGCTGGCAGAGGTACCAGCGCCAGCTACAACAACAGTGCCTCTTGGGCACTTCTGATTTCAGCTCAAAGAGGTTTCTGTCCACTGGGGATTTCTATTCTGTGAATATGTGGCCAATTGTCCCCTTGATAAAAATTTGTTGTTATAACACTAACACAATTGGATTTGTGTGTAACTTTAGAAGGAGAATACCTATGTAAAAAATGTAATCTGAAAGATGTCTTCATGCAGAAGGTTGTTCCATCAGTTTTAACAAAATCTAGGATTGCAGTTATGATGATTCAATAATTTAGTCTCTACTCATTTTGCTCATTGTACTGATATTTTTTAACATTTCTCAATTAGTGCTAAAAACCCTCAGTAGGAAAATTCATTTCACACAGGTAAAAAAAAAATCATACAGCAGAGTGATTATTTTTATCATGTTTCCACCTCTAAGGTGCGATGATGTTTCATATTATTTTCCATGTACAGCTAATTTTAAAATGAAGTACTTACAAATATTCCATAAACCAGTGTTAAAGTTACATCAATCAAAAATCAGACATTAACAAAGCCAAGGAAAACCAGATGGAGTATGGAAGGGGTTATAAGAGGCAAAAAAAGATGGAAAGAAATAAAATTAGAGCACGAGCCATTTCTGCCGCTTTAACTTGCAGTGAAGAATTGCTAAGATGATTAAAAGCTCTGCCTGAAATCACTTCTACCCTGAATTATACAAATCAAATCAATTCTTCAACTGAAAACTGAGGAAAATGAAGAATAACATAAGAAAAGTCACCTGACTTTTCACTGATAGCATCCCCAAAAGCACTTAAATTTTATTTCTTTTCAATATCTATTATTTCTCACACAAACATAATCATTTGCTGTCAGAGGACCGATTTTTAGTGACAGAACTAAGGACCAACATGGTCAGTTGCTATTAGAAAAAAAAAAGTGCATATTTTAATTTAAAATCAAAGGAACTTGCAAAATAGTTAACATATAATAAAAATTAATGTTAGAAAGACCTGCTCCACTAACCTTTCAGAGTCTCTTTAATTACACTGAAAATTTTCATATGCTCCATGCAAAGGACAGGGAATTTGGGTATAAGTTCTCCTGACCTGTATTTGCACTTGGTTTGTTTATCAGAAAGGAGTCAAGGAGGTGGGACTCATAATAAGGAACATTGTCAGGATATGAATTGCTAAATAAAACACAAGGTGTTCAGCTCCTCAAAAGGGATTGAAAATTTTCTGAATTATCCAAGAAATTAGGAAATAATAATAGAAATTGTACCATCACTTGTAAGACACCCTAGACAATTTAGACAGTCCGGTGGTTGAAAATACGATTTAGCAATACAAAAATCTATGAAGGGGAAAGTACATGTTTGTACTGGTTTCTCTTATTTATCTATCACCCAAAGATTCTTTTCCTCTTAAAAGGAATAAAAATAGAGCTGATAAAATACAGCATAGCTTGAATCATTATGCCTCACAGTTGTGACCTACCAGGAAAAGAAAAGAATGTTCTAGGGATTTTTGAGTCTCCTGGGAGTATTCATGGTGTCAAATCAACAAATCACTTTTAGTGATCCAGCACTATTTTATACCTACATGGAAATGATACTTACCCAAACTAGATTTGAATATGGAGGCTCCAGATTCCCTCATACCACCTTGGCAGTGTATAAGGGTTTAAAGCTGGTTTAATGTGCTGTACATCCATGTCAAAACCCCTAAGGAATGCCAGCGATAGGTGAAATATCTCCAGTGCAAGTGTCAGACCTTTTGCTGGGAAGCTGCACTCTCTGTCCCATTCCCTGAGGAGTTAAGCATTTCCTCAGAGCAGTAGGAGTTGAACATACCCAATATTTTACAGGATCACACTTCACCTTGGGTGAATTCTAGCGGATTCACATCAATTTTGCAGACAATTCAATAATGCAGGATTCAGTGATGCCCAAAGATAATCAGGTATGCGAAAATTAAAATACTCAGAGCTAACTTCCAATTCTATTCCTTGGGGATGGTGTCTAATATATGTTAAATCCAATCAGTGCCTTTTAGCTTTCTTCCCTGTCACAGGGTTTCAGTTTACTAATTATAAATGTTCAGCTGCAATTCCTTTACATCACTTTCTCAGAGGGTAGAATTCAGCACTATCTGAGAATCGAAAAAGATTATACCACCATTTGTCAAGGTCACAGCAAGAAAGGTTTTTCATTAATTTTAGATTGACGAAGAATAAGAACTAGTGTAATTGCTGCATTTAAACCATTCACTGCACCGACTCTCTTTCTACTTCACAGCCAGCCAATTAGGGACTTTATTTAAAATGTATGAATTGCACAACTGCCATTAAAACTATGATTCTGAAGAGCTTATTTGCCTTCTTTGATGAAAGTATTACAGAAGTGCAATCATTTTTCAGGACAGTGACTCAATCATTCAACATTTGGTAAATAAAAATGGCTCTCAATAGATTTGACCACAGGTGGAGCCTCCATTAAAATGAGTGCTTTGAAGGTACATTTCTGCAAGGCTCTGACTGGCCACCGTGCTAACACTGACCATCTGCCTCCTCAGCTTGACCTGGAAAACTCCCCAGAATGTTATACTTTTTTGGAAGCAAAAAATCCCAAAACCACAATCAAATGCTCTTCGTTTGTGAAAACTGCATCTCCAAGGAATGTTGCTGGTTAGTGCAGCAAAACTGTGACTCACTTTCAACCAAGCCAGAGCCAGAGCAGTGAGAAGACCACTGGGCTTCCCCAAAGATGGTTTTGGCTGTCTCTAGTATCATGTATGATTTCTTGAATTAATGTCCTCTTCACAACAAACAGCTACATTTCACATATTCCATCTTTTGGACATTTATTGAAAATTAGAGGTATTGTTTTATTTGTTGCATCCTTCCTTTTTGTGAACCTTGTCTCAAAAACTAAGTGTTAGAATCTGGGTGTCATGATGCTGCCCTCAGTAGCATTTTTTCATGGTTGTTCTTCATGAGTAAATGCACTTCTCAGGTGGGAATGCTGCTGTAGACTGTAAGAGAACAAGAAGTTTATCTTCCTGAGGACTGTGGGACTTTGCACTGGAAACATAATTTTCTGTCCTGATTTTGTCAAGAAAGATTTGCTTTGTCGTGTGATAATATGCTGATCCTCAAGCTTTCCTTAGGATACACAAAATCATCCATCATTTTATTTCCTCATTGAAAATATTTTTGTTTATATCTTTGGGAGTTTTTTTGAGAACAAAATCCCCCCTTGTTCTACATGTACTGCTAGCCATATATTAATCACACCACATGGACACCTGCTCTCATAACATAGTAAATGTGTTTTTCCTGATTCCCAAAACCAGGTGTGTAAATGAGAAGCTTTCTTATCGCCTCATCTCTCTCCTCTTCTCTGGTCATTAGGACTACAGGATGAGATATTCAAAACACAGAAGACTACATGGGAAAGATAAGCTATTTCTTTCTCCCCCCACCTGTTTCATATGAGTTTTATTTTCCAATGTAAGCATGTAGAAAATACAGACACTCAAAAATCTTGTGTGAAGAAAAGAAGTTCTCACAAATGCATCAATTGAAATTTTTTATTGCAATTCACTATTGTGACCTCTTCGGTTATTGGATATAGAACAAGGTTCATTTCCTGAACATTGGGGCCTTTTTGTATTAGCACCTGATAATGCATACAAAGGAGCTATGTTAATCAGATTTCTGATTTTCCAGGTCCATGTTCATCAGTCCATATCCAAACTCCGCATTGAGTAGAAGTTCAGATGTAACAGAAGGTATCACTGGCTGCATTTCCTCAGGTGTCACTTCTCAGGGATTTAAACTGGATAGTCAGAGGACAAAGGGACCTGTGCAATCCAGTAACAGCCAGCAACAGACTGGCATGAACAGAAGGGAACCCAAACAACCTGATAACCTTCTCTCATGAGTTGGCTGGCTTGGTGAATGAGGGGAGAGCAGTGGACATTGACTATCAGGACTTGAGAGTTTACTGAAAACAGGCCAGTAAAGACTGTAGACCAGATAATGAACACTGCCTGCTGTAAGATCCTCATGGAGAGGATGATAAAGAGGTTGGTGACTTGTGGCACAAAGTTTGGCTGGAGGTCAGTAACTAGCAGTGCACGCCAAGACTCATTACTGTGTGCAGTCCTGTTTAGCATCTTCAAGGTGACAGGACAAGGTGACCTTCAAAGGTCCTTTGCAATTTTTACCAATCTGTGAACAGCACAGGATCCCAGTGCAACCCAGGATCCAGCAGGAAAGGGAATCCTACTGCACTTTAAAGGACTTGGAAACAAAATTACCAATATAGAACTTCAACGTAATTAGAATTCCATTAAACTCTTCATTCACTACTGCATGGTCTGTCAGGAATTGCATTTGCTCCTCAGAAGGCACGCTGAAGGAAAATTTAAACTCTCTTAGACTAAAAGTCAAAATTCAGAACCATAAAATATAAAAATATTGCCTGAATTTGTTTTTTTTTCCATGTCATAGCTTTAGGCTGAGATGGAAGGACAGACTCAAGGTTTTGAACATTTGAGCTAACAAGACTGATACAGGAAGTCTTTTTCTGACAAGCTTCAGCACACCTAACAAAATCACCCCTCAGTGTCCCCTGTCTGCACTATTATACAATTAAACTGATAATCAGTATTATAATTGTCAGATAGTGTGAAACAAATGATCCCTAAGTCAGTTAATGGAACGCATAGCATGAAAACTAAGACAATTTTAATAACTTTTGCCTTTCAGAGCCTTGGTGACTAAAACTTTGCTAAAACAAGGTGAAAGTACAGCATGGTTGTCCTAGGTGTGACCTTGGGGAAGACTGTCCTACTGTTTCCCACCAAGATCCTGACAACGCTGTCATAAGCACAAGAAGACTGAATGATAGAGGCAGCAGTACTGAGAAAGCTCACACTGCTGCCCAGGGACAGAGTGGTTTCATGCCCCCAGTTCTGAAGACAACAGAAGGGAAAATAAATACTTGCAAGGAGGGGACGATATTTTACCCATTGCCCAAGATTAGGCTAATTATGAATGCTGATGACCAGAGCACTGACTGCCAGGGACATCTATTTCTAAAGTAAGAGCAAAGAAACGTGTCTCAGAGAGAGACTATGTTCCTTCTCAACCCAGGAATTCCTATTTTTGATGACTGCTTTTGATGATGAAATCTCACCCATACTACTCAAATTGCAACCAATTTTGAGTAGCTTTTAGAAGCACCACTTGTCTCATTTTGGTTTTCCTAAACATAGTTACTCACTTGATTAGGCTATTCTTGCAAGAGCAGTAGTGGCAAAGTAAAACATACGTACATGCAAGTTTTCCCCCAGGATGTGACTGACATCAGCAAAGTCAGGGTCAGATTGAAGGGGATTGCCAATAACACAGTGGGTGTAGCCTCTCTGTGGAACATTGTGCAAATAAAACTAGCTAAAATAATGTTCCGCTTTCTCAAACAGGAGTCAACTGGATTTACAAATAGTATTTTAGGCATGAACAATAAGGTAGAAAAATAAAGCAATCTCAAAAAGTAATTTTAAAGAGAATAGAATAGAATAGAATAGAATAGAATAGAATAGAATAGAATAGAATAGAATAGAATAGAATAGAATAGAATAATTTCACTTGGAAGGGACCTACAGCTACAGGGATTTTCTAGACCACTTCAAGGCTGACCAAAAGTTAAAGCATGTTGTAAGTGCATTGTCTAAATTCTTTTCAAACATTGAGTCTTGGAGCATCCACCACCTTTCTACGACTCTCTCAGCGTTTGGCCATCCTCTCAGTAAATAAGTACTCCCTAATGTCCAGGTTGTACCTACTCTGGTGCAGGTTTAAAACACTCCCACACGTTCTGCCACGGAGTCCCAGGAGGAGAGCTCAGCACTTCCCTCTCCACTTCCCCTCCTCAGGAAGCTGAACAACAAAGTTGCCCCAGGCCTCCTTTCTCCAAATAAGACAAGCTGAAAGTCAAAGGATAAGGACAGTCCTTCCAGCCTTGTTGCCCCCCTCTGGATGCGTTCAAATGCCTTCTTCAACTGCAGGGCCCAGAAATGCACACAGTTTCTTGAGGTGACACCATACCAATACTGAATACAGCAGAACAATCCCCTCTTTTGCCCAGGTGGTGATGCACCTCAGGATAGGATTTGGTCTCTGAGCTGCCAGGGCTTGCTTCTGGCTCACACTGACTCCCCACCAGCACTCCCAGATTCCTCTGTGCAGGGCTGCTCTCCAGCCATTCCCCTTGAAGTGTATGCTTGTGCCTGGTGCTACTCTGCCCTAGGAGCAGAATCCAATACTTGGACTTGCTAAATTCCATTCCAGTAATCATCGCCCAAGGCACAGCTGTAAGAATTGCAGGAATAATAGTGCTCTGTGCTCACAGACAAATGTCACTACCTGCCATGTAGGAAGGCTCATTTCTCTTTGCTTTGGTTCTGTGAGCCTTTTTTTTGTACATTCTGCTCTCCTAGCTCCTGGTGGACTGTTCCTATGATTTCAGGGCTTGGCAAGTATGCTTATGTCACTGCGGGCTAGCACGGGGCTTGCATAAAGAAGATTCTGAAACAGCTTCATCTTTTTTGAAGATGACAGATGACCCTTGGTTTTAGTCTCAGGCTATAGTTCTTGCACCTCAGTGCTGGTGGCTGTGATCACCTATGTCAGATTCATTTAAGCAAACTCAGTTGATGTGAATTTCCTTGTGCTGTTGCAATAAGAAACCTTTCTACACTTCTTTTATGTTTCCTTTAACAGAAATGTCTCTCAGGTAATAAAGCTGAACATGCTTTATGTCTAGCAGGATTCCCTTTCATTTGTTCCCCATTCTCCTACAATTTTTTTGTGGGATGCCCAGCCATCCATGAACAGAGTGGAAATGTTTCGCTCTTGCTTTAGGCCAAGGCAACTGCACTTAACATAAAGATCTGAAAAGCAGTAAAAAAATTTAGCAGCCCTGTAAGGAATCAAGACTTCAGCTATTTCTGAGTAATACCATTTTGTTAAGACGCCTGAGTGACACAGGTTCCTTTGGTTTTTCAGCTCACAAAGACACTGTGGGTCAGTACCGTGAGCCAAATAATTGTGCTTTAGCTGGCCAAAGGTATCTATTCATTTCACCTGCAAAAGAAATAGGCAGAAAGAAGCAACTGTTTTGCCCTTTGGTCAAATTAAAGTACCCAATAGAAGCTTTTGGTTTCTATCTTCTATATTTTAAAAATAAATTTGACAAAGAAAAGAGACTAAAATATGGAATCTCAGTGAGGTGTATTTCTGCTCTAAGCTACTTTCTGGTGAATGACGAGTACCATTTACACTACTTGAATAAATGGCATCATTTACATCAGAATCAGGTCTTAGTTATTTCAATACATTCCCAGTAACATATCTTTGAAGTTCAAATAAGTCCAATGAACTGAATAATATTCTGTTCAACTTCTATAATCATGCATACACTGCTTCTGCTTGCTATCAAAACCTGAAGGATACAAGTATTTGACTTTAGAGGTTGTTGTGAAAAACTGCGTAATGAATTTCTGAGTCTTCCAGGTGGAACACCTTATCTCCTCTACTGCTTATTTTAAAGGTTTGCTAAATATGGCAAATGGCTGTAGATGTAGCTAACAAATTCTTGTGCTACCAACAAGTATTAGGGATTATTGCCTTGCATTATAAAATATTTCTATGGAACTTTTCTAACCATCTCTACAAGGAAGTATTAAGAAATAAAATATCTAATTAGTTAAGAGGATTTTAGTTTTGAGAGGTGCCTCCACTGACTTAATCTTTGACATTGGTTACATTGTTTTAGAATTAAAAATATATATTTAAATATTATATCTAGTACTCATTATATATATACACACCAAAAAAACCCTTCAATTTTTCAATATATATTCACTTCTCATGATTAATACACCAAAAATATACCTCTCAGTTTGCTTTCACACACTGTTTGCTGCTCAGGTAGAAAAGGGAGAGACAACAGTATGGATGACAGTATTCTTTAAATCCACGTGCATTACTCTTATCTTCAGGTAGGTTATTAGTATGACAACAGATTTTGAAATAACCTCTTTTTCCTTATGAACATATGGCATTTCATTCATTCTATAAAGCACTGAGATACTCAGCTGAGTATTCTTAAATTCTCTTAAGGCAGGTCCTTTTACGTGATGTTGCAAATTTTTAGGACGTGAACATTTGGCTACCACTTCCCCATAGGCTCATTTTGAAAGATTTTTCATGTGGGAGACTTAAAAGATGTTTTATGTTTACTGGGATTCTGTGCAACCTTAAAAACCCAAGATTTACAAATGTATGTGATATAGAAATGTGTTTATGATGTCAACACACTCATAAAAATGCTTTCTGCTTTTATTTTTTCTGTGAGGAAAAAAAGGAAAAAATGTACTTTAATTACCTCTTTCCTTTCTTTATAAGGAACAATTTTTAAAAAGACTCAAAAGCTTCAGTCTGAGCAGGATGAGCATATACTCCTAAAAGTGTGGATCATACTTATCTCACCAATGACAGTACCACTTCTTCCAACCTGTATGTAATTTATGATCATTGATGCTTGTGCCCAGGAGCAATATGCTATTTAAAACGATAGTGTGTGATTCCATGACAACTGGCAGGTGCCTGACAAAGCCTTTCTTTGTTCAAAATGTGCAGGTGAGTTATTATACTTTAAAATAGGGGAAACAGAGCTCTGGTGGATTTTACTCAGTGCATGTGCAACCTGCAAATAAAGTCAAATATTATTTTTATACCTACCTATAGGCTTCAAATTGCAACAGCTGCAATGGAAAGTCAAATAAAATACACTGCCCCACATGCTGCTGTATAAATATAACAAGCTCAAATTTTTAGCCAAACTGCTTTCTTCTTTTAGATGTTGCTGACTACAGCAGAATCACGAGTCTGTGTACTGTCCTTTTCTCTTTGCTAACAAGTCAGGGAAAGGTTTTTTGAAAAACAGAAGAAAACTCCTTTTCCATTTAGCTAGTTCATTTGTTTTAAATTGTCTCATTTGATAAATAGTGAAGAATCACTTGGTGTTACTAGAGATTTGAATGCATATGGTATCTAATTTTCCAATTAACAGGAAGAACTCAGAGACCGTCTTTTGTTTGTCTGACTCCTGGGATCACTGGTACAAACTGATGTCCCTATTGCCTTTGCCCTCTCAGGAGCACAAAAACCAGTGGCAATATCTTCAATTAGCATCTGTTGCAGCTTCTGAAGCATAGCATCTGTTTCCACCCAAACAGCTGAAAATGTAGCCCCACCAAGACTGGATTCTACACATGCAGAAAGCCTAATTTCAGTCAATCAAAAAAAGAAGTTGTGATCTTTTGCAACCTGAAGTATCAGATCTGAATATAGCACCATCATCCTTGGCTGTAAGAATTTCAACCTTGATCTAGTGTTCCCTGAAGCCAGTGGGAAGACTCCTGTTGTCTTTGGCTTCCTTTGGATCACACCAAAATCTCACAGTCTGATTCTGCAAGCCACAGAATTTAAAGCACTCCAGTAGCACCTTTTGCTCCCTTTGAAGGTTGGTCAAGCTTGGGGAGTAAGAGAGAAGTGACAAATTGGCCAGATAATTAAAAAAAAATAGAAACAGCTTCTTTTAACCTCTCCATTTAAATTTTGCAGCACAAAAAAATGTTTACTTTTGTCATTGAAATGTTGATGCATTTTTACAAAGATTTCACCTGTCTGGAGTTGAACAGACACCATGATTTGAAGTGAGCAGTTCAAAAGTTTCTCGGCAAAAATCAGAAGAATGGAAGAGCTTGATCTCTTCAGTATATTGATAAGGGTTGTCAAAAATGGGAGCAGTTTCTTAGCTCCTGCTCGTGTCTGATGAGGATAGTCTCATCACCTGCTAGCAATAACCTGAGTTTTCATAAGCTGTATCAGCACTGCTTCTGTGTTTGTTCACTGTGTGACTCCACAAGGATGCCACTACCTTTGAAAACACATGTTGACATTGGGAACATTTCTGTAATTGTGTTTTCAGATCTTTCTGGTCTTACCTACATCCTGCTGGGAAGGGTTCAGCCATCTGGTACAAAATAGCTCAAGTCATTACTGGATAGCAGTGTCTCTGTGCAGGAAAGCACACAGGTTAATCATGGGCAGAGACCCCTCTGCTTGGAATGAGAAATCCGTAGCAGCTCCTCTTACATGAGCAGAGAAAGCCATCAGAGATCAGGGCTTCAACTTGTCTATTATGAGACATGCTGGGATGTTTTGCTTGACTGTAACAGCAGGAAGCCTTAAATTTAACTCAGGCTCAGAAGGGAGGGCCTCAGCTCCAGTACCACTTCATAAGCACTGTGGTTCTTCCCTTGTTCTTTAGGGAAAATTTGCAAAATCCTATTCTAGCTCTGTTTGTCTGCCTGTCCTCCCAAATAGCTTATCTCCCCCAAAGCCACTGGCCAGTGGCACCCAAACAAGTGGAAGTTTTCTGGTTTCTAATGCAATCTGCTTCATACTAGTGCCAAGCAAAAAAAAAGGCACCTGAGGCAGCCTATTAAGGCCCTGCACTGATGAATTTGGAGGTTTAACCTTGATTAGACATCAGAGGATCCACATAGCGTGAGCCATTATTAACACTGTCAAGAAGTGAAAAGCTTCATTCATAGATCTTGCCTGCTTAGACATCAAAGTGAAACAACCTCAAAAGAAATCTGTGGGGAACCAGGCATCCTTAGTTCTCATATTGATCATACTGCTTGTTCTGAAAGTTTCACCCAAGCTCTGGCAGTGCTTGACCTTGCAGAGGGAACATCATGTACAAACAATGCAAAAGCCTGTGCCTGCTTCGTTGTTCTTAAAGTTAGCATCAGGTGAATAATTGATATCAAATCTTATATTCTGTAAATAATCTAGTTTTCTGCAAATAACATCCCTAAACAATTACATTGGAGAAAATTATATTAAGTTTTCTAATATGAGTCACAAAATCTTGGATTATTCATTTCTGTGTCTTGCAAAATGTTTCATGTCTGCTGTTCATATATCAGAATAAAAGCTTTTTAGCTGGACACACGGTATAAATTTGTTCATTATAGAAAACAAACATATGAATCCAACCAAAATAAATTTTTAAATTCAAATGAATCTTCCAGGCAGTTTCTAGGCAATATATTCCCAGACCTTATCACAGCCCAAAAAAAGAGTGCCTCGATGATACCACCTTTCTCTTCAAGGTACACTCTGTCTCAGAAGGCATCTGTCAGACAAGGTATTTATTTTGTTTGTGCAATTCCTTTGGCAATCACTGGGAATTCTTGTAAAGGGAGGGAGACCAAATCATGCAATGAAATTATCCATTGCAGTCCTTTAACTATATCAGATAATTTAAAAATTATATTATACTTTCATAAAGGTTGAGATAGGGTTTTCCATCAACTGTTTTTAGGGTTTCAAAGAACAAACTCTAGCTGGATGAAGGATAAAAAGCTGCTCAGGGAAATATCGTGTGAAATGTACACTTCTATTTTTTTAAATTCTACCCAAAGTTTTGATCCTAAATGCAAAGCTGAGAACTACTGATAGCATGGGAAAAATAAATAGAAAATATACTGAAAATATTTTTTTGTATTCAGAAGTCTTTTATACAGGTTAAATTTTAAAAATTATCATGAGGGAATCTTTACATTGTTTTAAAATACTGACTTACATAAATAAAATTACCTGCAATAACAATTATTTTCTTTTAAACTAGGCAAAATAAAGTAAGTAGGGGAAATGACAAAGAAGCCTGCAGATGAGGAGAAATGGCTATGTAAAAAAGTAATCTAAAGTGTGGGAGGAGACACAGTTGGGACCCCAGCTGACCAAGGGGATATTCCATACCATACACAGTCATGCTCAGCATATAAAGCAGGGGGAAGAAGGAGGAGGGAGGGGGAACTTTTGGAACAGTGGGTGTTAGTCTCCCCAAGTCCCCATGCTCTCCTGGACATGGCTGAACACCTGCTTGGCCGTGGGAAGGGGTGAAGGAAATCCACGTTTTGCTTTGTTCCCATGAGTGGTTTTGTTTTCCCTATTCCAGTGTCTTTACCTCAGCCTCTGAGTTTTCTCCCTTTTACCTTTTCTATTCTCTCCCTCTCCCACCAGGGTTGGATAAGTGAATGGCTGTGTGGCCCTTGATTGCCAGCTGGGGTTAAACCACAACACCATTTTATTCAGTCTAATATGGAACACTTGAAGAAGAGATCAGGACTTGCATGATAAAGCACAAACTAGTAATGTGATTTTATTCAGTAAATGCACGTAATTTTCTAGAACTTACAAAAGTGGGAAGTGAAGAATCAAGGTGAGCCCACCCAGCTCCCAAAGGCAGGGTGAAAAGAGCCACTGCAGCTTTCCACAACCCCACAGGGCACCCACACCCATGGAGCCACTGGAGACCCCAGCCCCAGGGGGCTGGAGCCACAGCAGAGCATGGGGGGACACCAAACTACAGAAGGCTTCTCCACCTCAGAAGGCAAGACAGCTGCTCCAGCCAGGAATCTTTTGACCAGCAGATGCTGGTCAGGCAGTGACTCATTTCTTCCAGAGGACACTGACCTTTCTCACACAGAGCATTGGGTAAGTGCCCCCTGCTCCAGAACAGGAACAATGTGTTGTGCATTTTGCTTTAAGTCACAAGATATAGAGGTGGAAAATTTATAGAAGCACAGGGCTGTGACCTTATCCATTTGTGCTTTTATGAGACACCTAACTTGGTATTTACAAGATGGTAATCATATTATTTTAATGTTGATGGCTAATGGTTACAAGAATGCAGCTATTTGATTAATATAAAGTGAGAGATTAAATAGCCCGTTTACTGTAACCTAAATGCCTAATTAAATAGCAAGAGATTATTCTTTGGATATTATGGTTTAACGAATATGTGAGCATTATATATTAATACTTTAAAATACACTATTGATGTTGTACCTCATTAGTTAAACAGTCCCTCTGTTAATATGGTTTAACAAATATGTGAGCATTATATATTAATACTTTAAAATACACTATTGACGTTGTACCTCATTAGTTAAAGCATCCCTCTGTTAATAGCACTTTAGAAGTACTTACACTGTCAGCAGTCCCGATTCCTAATTTATATTACCTCAGTGCTGGTTTATTTTCTCCATTTACAGGTCCCCAGACATTTACTCAAAAGCTCAACAAAATATAACATTCAGTTCCTGGCTGTCTAGATTTGTGGAAATAAAATGTAAAAGCATTCATTTTATGGGCTTTTGAAGTTACAGTCTAAGATACAAAAGCTGATCTTGAAGTTATCTGAAAATTTCTAATGAGAATAAATATGGAATTCCAGAATCTAATTGAAATCTAATAAAAACACTTCTTTGGGATAGACATTTTCTAAAACAAGTTCTGCTTTACTAGTCGAGGTGCTGCAGTTAATTATATTTCTTCCTTAAAACCCTTTTAAAATATATTTTATTCTTTGTTCTCTAATGTTACTGGAAAGAAAAGGGGGAAATGCTTGATGCTTTCATTTTTATGCAGGATGCCTTGGCATGAGTTAGGTAATTACTACATTCATATACTCAATACATCATGCTTATATCTTTGGAATAAATGAGAGCCACAGATATTATATGTCCTTACCTCCCTACATCATCACACTTTTAAGCAATACTTGAGGTCTCAAAAAAAAATCTCTTTCTTAATACCTTGACTAATATGTGTTAATAAATCTTTAGCATTTTTTGCTAAAATTTTTGTGAAAAGAGAAGGTAGTAGTTGCAAATGTGAAATATGAGGCATTTAAGTATTTCAATAGTATTTTTTCCCCATTAACTCTAAGGTGAGTTTATGAGTTAGGATTTCTTTTTCCACCCTGTGACAGATTTCCAAGATGATGATTCCCAAACAGATTATTTTCATATGAGGACACCATTTTGCAGATTATCTTTTTCAGTAGAAGAAGAAAAGCAAAGATTTGCCGGTGATTTCATACAAGTCCGCTTTGTATGAGGCTTCTTGACCTTCTCTGATTGGTGGTTTTTTAAGAACTATGGTACTAGGCCTTTACATCTTCTCATGTCCACCATACTTTTACTCCTGACATTCAGTTTACAATCAGAATATTTACTCCTGAGAACCAGTTACTGATAATATAATAACGATACGTATTTATATCTGGCAAAGTGTTCAGCCCTTGTGCTGAAAATGGTACCATAGTTCTTTTACTTTGATAAATATTCAATATTAAAATCCCTAAAGGTGTTATTGAAAGCATTGTCACTCTAAGGCATTTCTATCTAGTTTGCAATTAAACAAATCCTACCTCTCCAGATCTTTTCAGGTTTAGTAAGGTCTAATACCATCAGGGAAAATTTCACTTCTGACTTCTTTTTCACATTCCCCTTTTTTCTTAATGCTACACTGAAGCATTTCCCTCTAGTCACTTGTGGTCTAAATTTCTTAGTATCAAGATTTCCTTCTGTTTTATCTTGTCTGCCTCAACAGCCAAACTATGTAAATATTGCTGA
>NW_005054302.1:2574167-2596104 GCF_000277835.1 Geospiza fortis | reverse complement strand
AACAAAGCCAGAGTTGGCAGCCCTTCCCCCCTGCCACTAATCCTGTGCTTACCAAACACTGTATTTCATACAACATAATGTTGTTACCTCAACACCAGGTAATTGGCCTGATATTCCTCTTTTATCTTTGTTCTTTGTGGGAACCAATCATCCAGTTAATTGCAATTTCAGTCTTGTCATGAATTTTCACTCTTCCTTCCCTGGAGGATGTACCTGCTGTAGAGAGAAGCACAAGTTCTGTCATCTCTTCTACCAGAATAAAAACCCAAAGCAACAAAACCACAGAAAACCAACCCTGATAATTTAATCTATTTATAAGCAAATATACCCTGTCTGGTAAGTGACTAAGATAATGATATAGTAATATTTGCACTGATAAAAGTTTCCCAGTGTCTTAGATCACAATAACTTATGACGTGAACAACTCATCAACTCCCCCTGGAAAAGTAATGAGAAAAGAGTGGGATTGATAGATCCTGAGATTTTTCGTCACAATCATAAAGACTAATAAACCATGCAATAAACCAGAAATCCTTGGGTAGGGTGGGAGATTCCCACCTTAATTCCATAAGATAATTTTCTTGACAGATGACAGCACCTGGATCCCACACTTATCAGCTATCAGAAGAAACTATGGGGTGGCCATGTGTCACCTCCACTTTACAGAGGCAAGGTTTTATTCTTTCTCTATGCTCTCCTATAATCTTGAGTTTATACTTGAGATTTGGGCTTAGTATCCATGTTTACCCAATGCTATACTAAAAATAAAGCTTAATTGGGATAATTCACTTACTCAGTGCCTGCTCATTTTTCTTGTCTAAGAAATAAACCGGCCATTTACCAAGTCCAAGTCTACCCAGCTGCTCAAAGTTACTCCCTACCAGAGAAGAACCTCCACATTAAGCAGAACAGCCATATGTTCAAAGAGCATTAGTCCTTATTTGCCTGGTTAAGTCCAACAGGGTAAGCTCCAGAGGAGTCTGCTGCCCTAGGCACATTGCCCAGCCAACCTTGCCAGCTCGTGGAAACAGTACCTGTGCAATTGTGTTGCCCCTGGAAACTGGCTGCCCAAAGCATCCCCCATTCCCTCCCTGAGGAGAGTGCTTGCTCCCAGATCAAATGTAATTTGGCAGTACTTTGAAAGTCTCTGGGTGAAAAAAAAATGCATCTTCTCGGGGCTCATTAACTATTTTGCAAATGGGAAATAGAACAAAAAAAGATCAGCAAGCAATCACTGTATAACTTGCTTGTCCCAATGAATGTTTCCAGATAAAATTATTTCCTACCAGATTCTCAAAATGTCAATGCAGATGCACACCAACACTAATTATATGACAAGCTGTGGAAAGGATTAGTCCTACAAAATATTTCATGCTGGGAAACTAAAGGACCACAAAGAACAGTAATTTTTATCTAACCACAGAAATTTATGTGGGCTAATGAGCCTCGTATCAAAAAACCAAAACAAATCAACAGACACAACAACAGTGAAAATTAACTTTTATGTGAAGTTATAGAAGAACTTTCTGCACAGTCCACAATATTTTTAATTAGTTTTTGTCTTTCTTCTGTTACATAAACTGTTTTCATCGTCCTGATGTTACCATTTAAATTACATTTCTTATTCATTTAAAGTACTTTCAGGGCTACAATTGTGCTGCTTACCATACTTCTGTGTCCAACATAATTAGATGCTGTTGTCCTACAAATTATTTCTAGATATGTTTCAAGCACTCCAATTATGCTCAGTGCACTCCATTGCAAGGAAAACCATTGCTGCTTTAGTGTCTAGGATACTGTCCATGGATAACATCATCTGCACTGAGGGTGTTTAACTGCAGATTCAAGAAAATGACTGCACAATAAACTCTTCTAAACTAAAACAGAGAAAATGAACTTTTTAAAAAAAAATTTGGTGTCATTTTTCACCAAGATAAAGAATTCAAACAAATGTGTAGCGACTATCTAACTGACTGGCTAAATAACTCTGGCCATCTTCTTATGTGTTTTGTTCCAGACATTTTCAGGAGGAATGCCAAATTAGACCACTGCTCCATAAAAGTTAATAAAGGTGGTGTCACATCTCTGCCTCTCCTTTATTTGCACTGGAAAAGAGAAATATCATTCTAATATCAAGCTGCTGAAAAATTGGTTGTGCATTTCCCATCATTGGAAGTGCTCAAGGTTGGGTTGCGCAACATTTGAGCGACCTGTTCTGGCTGAAGATGCCCCTGCCTGTGGCAGGGGGATGAACTAGATGATCACAGAATCACAGAGTGGCTTGGGCTGGAAGGGACCTTAAAGATCATCTTGTTCCAATCTCCCGGCCATGACCAGGGACACCTCCCACTAGACCAGGTTGCTCAGAGCTTCATCCAACCTGGCCTTGAACATTTTAGAGATAGAACAACCACAGCTCCTCAAAGCAGCTTGTTCCAGTGCTTCATTGCTATCGTAGTAAAGAATTTATTCCTAATATACAATCTAAACCTGCATTCTTTCAGTTTGAAGCCATTCCCCTTTGTTCTATCACTACAAACTCTCTCTGTAAATAGTCTCTCTTCACCTTTTTTGTAGGCTCCTTCCAGGTACCAGAAGGATCAAACCCTAAACCCATTCTATCTTTGTATCAAATTCAAGCCTCACCAGTTTTTCTCCATTTATAAAAATGTTGCCCATAAATCAGTCACTATCACTGGTCCCATCTCTCCATATATCTCCCAAACTTATCTGACTATTCTACCAGTGAACGGTTCCATTTTTATCCTTCTCTCATGCTGGTTGTCATGAATGGACAACAACAAAATTTCAGATACTTCAGATGTCCTCACTTAGTGACAAAGTAGTTGATACCATCTATTTTTTTTTTTTACTCTCTCTGGGTAGGATTCTCATTTCTGTGTCCAAAGAGTAGCTGTCTGGATTCAAACTAATCATCCTTTTTATAGCCAGCCAAAAGAAAGAGGTACTTTCAGGGTAGCCTTTATCTGATCTATTTTAAAGGTTTTTTAAAGGAAGAAGTGTTCCATGCCCTAGAACTGTCTATTTCTTGCTCAGGTAAATCATACCTTGTGCATCTAATCAAGTTCTTACTACCAGCAGTGACCTTGTTTTTCTAATGCTTCTAACATTTATCTCCAAAGTAACAAGACTAGAAGTCCTGGAACAGATTGTTCAAATTTTTTCAAAGTAAATCTATGCAAAAGATCTTCAAAACTAGACCTGAGACTATCAGGCTGAGCTTTCCATCCTGAGAGGTTTTGAAAATTTTATCTCTAACGAAATAGAACAAAAAGTTGAAATGTTGACATTTTACCTGACTCAACTATATTAAAAGAACAGTAAAGCTCAGCTACAAAAAAGTTGTTCTTAATATATCTGAAAAAGTCTTTCTCGTTTTCCCTCTACTTAAAAAAACCCTTCAAATCTTCAGGAAAGTATTATATAAAATTTGGAAATGTATTGAAATTTTTATTTTAAAAGTTGAAAGGGCTTTCAACCATGCCAGTGTGACATCAGAAGGCTTCAAAGCCCACTCTGCTCTCCTACTGAGTTTTGCTTTTGACAGATAATTATTTTCTGACCTCAGAGTCTTGCCTGAAAATTCCTGATGGATTGCAGGTAAAGCAAATTTAAATTGAAAAAAAAGTCTTAACATAGATCAAGGTAGGTAAGGCCCACATTTCATATTAGTCCTAGCATGTCTGTATTTATTTCATACTCATTTTTACTTAATGTAGTAAAACTGAGCAACTCAGCTTGGTTAGCAGTTATCACAGATGTTTCCAGATTGAGGTGTTATGAGCTTGGTTCAAAGCCAAAACTCACTTCAAAGGCGTGCTGGAGTAAAGCCATCTGTCTTTCTAAGGCCAGCACCTGTTCCAGGCAGCTTTCTAAACTTCACAAGATTGCCTAAATAAACGTGCCCCTCAGAGGCCCCTAATGGCACAGGAACACTGGGCAGGACAAATATTGCCTTTGTGGTGTCCTGGTGGCGGGATGCCCATAGACATCACGCCTCTTGGAAGTGTCATGGAGCATCTAGGAGAAACCTACATAGTAGGGAACATGATCTTGTTGCTGCAGCATTCAGCAGTGTTGGGACCTAATCTGATTTTATTCTGCCCTGTCTAGAATGAATTTAGAAATATAAAAGCAATTACTTCCCATTTCAGTTTGGCAAGAGTTGAATTTTTGATCATTTCAACAGGACTCACCTGGCCATCTGTATCTTCCTCAGGTTTTATTCTGGAGAAATGGCTGGCTCTGAGCACAGACCCTGCTAAATCTAATTCACAGTAGACTACAAAAGATCTAACTGAGGCACTAGTGGGCCAACCTCTCCAGTTATTCTAGAAATTACAGCTCTTAAATAATGGAAAGACTTCAGTACCAGAAAATTAGGTCATCTGCTTCCCACCATATCAGCATTTTTTTCACTGCTTTTAAATGCAAGAGTATATCTTCAGTGGTTCAAAAAAACCAATGTGGCCAATTTGAGTAAATGTCTTTGTTCAATCTGTGCTATAACTTTTCATTGTCGAACTAATTTCCTGGTCCCATCAACTACAGGGCGGCCTCGAGCTTCTAGAAATGCCTTTTTTGCAGTGCCACTATTTCAAACTAAAAATTCCTTCCTGAATCAAAGTATTTTTAGGCTGAAATTTCTCATGTTTTCACTTGGCTCAAATACCAGGTTTGGAAATATTAGTCAATTCCATTTGACTGCTTAAGATGGAGAAGTAAAAAAAAAAAAAACCAAAACCAAAAAAAACTCATGTTTTAAGAACTTTCAGATGCTATACTTATATGTGGATAATTGATAGCTAGTATCTGCAAAAGCACATATACAATTCTCTGTAACTGTGGACTTAAAAGAAGAATAAAAGTGTAAGTGCCAAAATTCTAAAGGCTTTGGTGTACATAGAAGAGGTTCACCTGAGAACCCCTTGTTGACGTTTAGATCAAAGCAAAGCCATAATTGCTGGTAAAAGATGGGATCTACCTGCAGGAATCTGTGTTACGATGAACTGTAGGAGTTCCTCCCTGAGCCCAGGGATTTGGCAGCCCAGCACAGGGCTGAAAGTTGTGGGCGTGCTCAGGATGACTGCTTTGTGCACCTCAAACTGCCCCAGGTGTGATAGTCTTCTGGTCAGGGTCACTACAATGGGGCAGGACAAAGGCTTTGTCCTGCCCCATTGTAGTGACCCTGACCAGAGGGTCACACCAAAGGGCAGAGAAATGACAGAAGAAATTCACGCTCTTTTAAGATCATATGTAACACAGTTGGAATGAATCACACTAAGGAGATATATCCTGCAAACAGGGCCGAGACAACCAGCTTATATGAAACACCTCGTGTCTAGACAGAGAGAGATAGGCATGGTGAATGTCATGTTGTTGCAGACATCTTTTCATTAAAAATCTTTCGTTAAGATTTTTTCCTCCTGAGAAGCTGAGAGGCCTCAGAAACAAAATGTAAACAATGGTTATCTGCTGCTGTGGAATGCAACAGGTGCATCTGTGATTGGTCTCATGTGCTTGTTTGTAATTAATGGCCAATCACAACAGAGCTGTCTCTGACAGAGAGTCTGAGGCAGCTGCCTTTGTTATCATTCTTTTCCTTTCTATTCTTAGCTTAGCTAGCCTTCTGAGATGAAACCTTTTCTTCTATTCTTTTTAGTATAGTTTTAATGTAATATATATCATAAAATAATAAATCAATCCTTCTGAACATGGAGTCAACATTCTCGTCTCTTCCCTCACCTGAAAACCCCTGTGAACACCGTCACAGTCATGTCACGTGTGAAACACTTGAACTAAAATTAGAGTAAATCTGTGGAAAAACCTGTAGAAATTTTGATTTAATGATGGCATGGCAGTGCTGCAATGACGCTGTTTGCTCTTCCCAAAACCTTACAGGTTTTGAGTGATTGTCAAACACTACCAATTGCATACTAACTGTGACTTCTTACATCCTTACAGCTGTTTAAACAGGTCTCTGTGTGTTAAAACAGAGAAAAGATAGGCTAAAAAGAAAGAACCAGCATGACCTCCAGTATGAGAGCAGAGGGAAAAAAAAGAGGAAAAGCATCCAGCACAACTTGGAGGTACTTTGTCCCTAACACAGGTGACACCACAGGTAGGAAATAAACCTCTTCTATAAAGCAAAAGAAGTTCACACATCCAGGCATAATGGCTAGAAAGTTATAGCTCTTCATCCATTTCGAGTTCATTTAGGTATTTTCTTATTTTCTTTTTTTTTTTTTTTTACTTGAGGAGGCTGCAGAAGAGGTGGAGATTGGACCAAAGTGAGAAATCAGTATTCTAATGTTACAGTCAAGCCATATTCATGTGTACTCTGTGTGTATGTACACACAAAAATCCTCAATCCCTTTGCTAATAATGGCTAATTGTATTAAACATCCAAAGGCTTTCCAGGCTTTTTGATAAACTGAATGTATCTCCTTCTTTTAACAAAATTGCTTCTAATTAGCAGTATTAAAGGGAAAAAAAAACTGGAAACACTACAATATCCTTACTAAAAATATTTCACCATTTTTCAAGAGACTTCAGTGGACATTTATTGCTTTAGGGGAAAAAAAAAGAAACACTTGTCAAATGTATATTTTTAAAAGCAATATGTTTAAGAAAAAGATATAATTGGTCTTATTAATAGGGAGGTTTGTCAGTTATTAGCAACAATAAAGTACACTCCACATTAAAAAGAAAGTATTAGGTGTTTCATTGAATTACTGCAATACCCTGGAAAAATCATGTCTATAGAAGGACTTCAGTTGTGAATCGTTTTATTATAAAAAGACAGGAAATAAAAATATATAGATAATGAAGCATTTAACATTTTTATTTTCATAGTTTTATTAATTGTTCCTACTAGAGGAATAAGAATGTTTAATTTATTCACACTATACATTTATTCCATACTAGCTTCTGAATTTGTTAATGAAGTGGTAAAGATCCCTGTATTTTAGCATGCTTGGATCACATTGGAAGTGAGATCTCATATTTAAGAAGCTCCGTCTTCTCCAGGATTGAGATTCACTTGCAAAAAACTAGAGGACATCGCTTCCAAATAAATCATAAGAAGACAAGAAAGAAGATCTTCTAAAGGATGTCGTAAAACAGGCTTTGACAGTCAGCTGATAAACAGAGCTGAAGACAAGTGAAAACTAGGGCAAAAGATAAAATGTGCAAGGGGTTCACAGGAATACTGATGCAAAACAATATATTGAGAAGTCACTAAAACTGGAAGAAAACCGCATATGATGACAGAAACCATTAGAAAACCCCTTAGGCATACAAAACACTTTCTGAAAAAGGAAATTAAATTTGCAAGTTATTGATGTTAAAGCGTAAAACTGCTCAGGAGCTATCTCTGATTTTATACACAAAACCAACTGCTAAGGGTTATTTACAATCTCCAATACTGTATATGCCACTTTTGTAACTCTTATGGAGAAAATTCTATACATCATTACTCTAAGAAATGAGAAGAAAATTCTAGAAATAACAAACTTGCCAAAGCAATGTGAAACTTGGAAAGGAGTAACGCAAAAGAAGCTCTACTGAGTTAGACTGTGTATTCCTCTAGCCCAGTTTCTTGTCCCTGGCAATGACTAATGGTGAATGCCCAGGAAAGAGCAAAAATAAAGGACAAGCAAACAGTGATCTCTCCTGTATATATTCTTCTCACATCCAAAAATAATGGATTAAAGGTTTCCTGAGCCAAAGGTTTGGTGTATTTTATTGCTGTTTTTATTTAATAGTCCTGTGTAACATTTTCTTCCTTGCATTTGTCTCACTTTTTTTTCTTTACTCAGTGTAAGCCTCTGCAAGTTGTGTTCCACTCTTTCTTGAACCAGAGGAATTTTATAGCTATGCCACTGCTGTATGAACAAACACTTCTTTCTTGCAATAATCACTTTCTGATTTCACTTCACTTTTCTTCAAAAATGCAGCAAATATTTTTTTTCTCTGTTTTTGTCATCTTTGCCACTCCTTATTTGAAAGAACCTAATTGTATTATAACTTGGCCAAACCTTTTACAAGGGGTAGAGTCTTAGTTGGTGTTGTTCCCCTTGTAGAAGCTTCTCTATAACTTTGATCATCCTTGTTTCCTCCTCTATGCTTTCACTAATAGTAATTATTAACTTGAATCAAAGAGGTCTTCACTATTGCTGAGCAATGAGCTAACCAAGGAAACCTTGAGGGAGGATTCGATACAAAGCCTGGCAAAACTCCAGAAACCTGTTTATTTTCCAAAGACATTTTTAAGTGTTTTAAGTAAAACTTAGTCCATAAATAGGTTTAATGGTATTATTATACTAGTAAAAATCAATTCTAGTTTTGGATCCCTCATGCCACTGGGAAAAGCCTGAGACGCTGCTTGAAAAGGTCCTTTAATTAATCTCTCTGTTCAAAGACAAGGTGACATAATTTTGGATAAGAGATTTTAATATAATCAATCATACCAAGTATATCAAGCCATCTCATCTGGTCCTACTATGTTGTGGTTGCAAAAGAAAAGTTCCTCTAAACCAATTGGTTAGTCTGGGATTTCTCTAATCTGATTTAAATCATATTCTCAGAGTGCAGAAAACATGACTGAATCAAAATTATGAAGAACAGAAAAAGTAAGATAACACTGAATGATTATTAGAAACTTGCAGAATGACAAACCAAACAGAAATAATATTTTGTTTAATAAATGAAGAAGCCATTTTAAAAAGAGTTTTCTCAAGGACATTTTTTGCATTTACAGTCTCTTCAAAATTATTCCAGATAAAGCAAAGGATGTCATTGGGCTACTTAAAGGAAGACTGACACTGACTGAATAGAGAAGAGGAGTTAAATACTATCTGACGTTATCAAATCAACCACTTTAAAGCAAAAGTGAATTGAAAGTACTTTAATCCATCTCTTAAATTTACAAGAAGAGAAAGGTTATGTAAAACTTGCAACATGAATTTTATTTTTTAAAAATGGATTCTTCAAATGTATCAACACATTATTAGACAAAAGGTATCTCTTCAATGTCAGCAAGAAATAGAGAAAAGAGGTATTATTCCAAGTGGTTTACCTCAAGCTATAATCCCAGTATTTAAAAATGAGAGTAGGACATTGAATAGCATGGGTTTGTGAGCAGTTCCAAGAGGAATACTGGGAGCAAAACAATTAATTCTCTTGTGGTAGAGAGAAGTCATTTTGCTATCATTAGACATTTTTCACTATTCCCTATCCTTGTCTGAGTTTTTGAGGTCAGTCTCAGTAGTCAAACTTCTCTTGGTATGGCCAATAAAAGGAAAAGAGAACCATTTTCTTACTCTCAACTGATACAGGACACCCAGGCATTCCCCTTCAGTGTCACCCTGTAAGATTAGGCAATTTTGCAATTAATGCAGCTGTACCTGGTAGAACTGAGTCTGTGCCTGGCCACAACACTTTCTGCTGGGGTGACAGAGGCCCAACAGCGTTTGCCAAGGCCACGGGGAAACTCTGGCCTTCCAGTTTACATCTGCTTCTTTTCAGTGTGTCACTGCCACCCAGCTTGGGATTTGACTGCGACAAGTCTGTACTTGGCTGCTCTTGGTGGCCTGTCCCACACCAAGGTCATCATGTCACTGCCTACTTGGTCCTTCAGAAGCCTCTATTTATGTAACACCAAAGCAACTAGTTCAGCAAGAAGAGAAACAAGTCATAGAAATAATGCAGGTGTTTCTTACCTGTTATGGGGAAAATAATACAGCCTATTCATACAATTGAATCACTACTGTTCTTGAGGTTGAGGTCAACAATTTGCTGGGGCAGATAAGCACATCTTCAATGAAAGGAGATGTACCCATCTGTGTCAGCAAAGAATTTTCCTCTCAATCTAGGAAGACAAAAGTGGATCCAGCAAATAACTGATAAGAAATGAAAAAAAAAAAAAGCTATCTATTACCAGAACAACCAAGAAATTAGTATAGAGGAGTTACATTATACTGCACCCTCTATTCAGCCTGATCCTTTATTATGCTGGGGTTCTCAATTACTATTCACTTCAATAAGAATCTTGTAGCACATTCACAGCTCACAAAAAAAGGATTGTGATAATGTGACTGGTATGCAAATTGATAATATGTGAGTATATTAAATATAAATTAAACTGTAAGGGGTTTAATCTTTGATTTGGAAGTGCAATGAGTGGGAGCACTTATTAATAGAGGTATAATTCTTATCAGATACATACGTGTACGCAAATATCTTCTTTTTTCTTGCCTTGAGCCAATATAAGATTAAAAAATTCTATTGACCATTTTGTTTCCCAGAAGAGAGATGGAGGAACACAATCTTCTCATCATCAAGTTTCCAGTGTTTCAGTAGGATTACATGCTGGACAATGGGTACCGCTTGTCTTGTAACAGATTCATGGTGTTATTCCCCGCATGTAATGCCCAGCCTTTTCAATCAACATTATTGCAACATTTCCAGACAAGAAGAAAACCTATGAATAATACTTTGGAATTAAGATAGATTTCGGAAAGATTTTTTTATGGTTAATGTAATTCAGAACATAAAGTGTTCACAAAATCAAAGTCTACTGCTCTTGTGAGCTTCAGTGGACCTGACATTTCAAGCTCTGGGATGAAGAACTTTCTTGCTAGTTTTCAGTTTATTGAGCATAATGTGCTTTATTCCCTGGTATAGCTATGTTGGTAGGCACACAAGTGAGCTTGTTAGAACAAATTCTGATAGAATGGAGATAATATTCATTCAGAATCCAGCAAGATCAGACTGAAAGTGCTACAGCTAATTCAGTCCTGATCCAGCTGAACATCTAAGAGCGTTCTTGTCCTTAAAGGCTTACAACCATGGACGTAGGTGACTTTTTCTGGTCATGTGAGTGCCCTGGATTTGGAATTCCCTAAGAAAATCCTGGAGAAGGACTTTTCTCAAGCCAGACCACCTTTCTATTCTTTCTTAGCCACCTGGTCTACTGATGTAAGTATCAGTGCTGTACAAAGACCACATCACTTAATGGTCTTCCTTATTTAACTGCAGTCACCCCCAGTTTTACACCTTTCTGCTGCACAAAAACTGACAGCTTTGGCTGTTCATTTATCTTGGTGTAAATGTGAAGTTTATAGTATTACCGTTGCGAATATGGAAATAAATACACAGATCACCCAGAACCTTAAATTTTCTAGACCTTCAGCCACCAGCCAGCAAGGCTGCTCCTTAGGTTTACAGCGAAATTATAGAGTAATACCAGCCTGTTCTACTGAGAAAGGAAAATACTGGGAAATACTTAAAACCAGCCATTTCTTTGAGTCACGTTAGCTGTGTTACTGGTTTGCCATAAATATATTCAGTATTTAATTTCTACTCTATATTGCATCAGTGTTTATACTATAAAGAAAATCTTGGAGGAATGATGTTTAAATTACCTCTGTATCCCTATGTGCAAGTAGAATAATCTTGACTTACAGTCCCTCCAGCATTCTGACAGGTAAAAAGCAGAGTTAGAAGCACTACAAGATTATTTACAAGGTAATACCCTTTTTGTTCTGTTGTCTTTTTTAAGTCCTTAACAATGAAATACCCTCATTTAGTATTGAGAGAAAATTAGCAAGGCCTTGGAGCAAGGAAGTAGCAACAGCATCAGGTGTACTTCTCCCTCTTCTTACTCCCTGTCATTTGGCTTTTAAAGCCAACATGCCTGAATCACCTCCACTGCCTTTCCAGGGCTGGGCAGATGACTCCAAGCCAGGTCTGCCTACAGCCCCTGGCATCAGAGCCCAGGGTGGCATTTTGGTGCTGTTTTGTACTCAAGCCTCCACACTGTGCACTCACAGACTTTCACAGTACCTCCCACCACTGAACAGACACAACTGCGCAGAAACACAGGCACAGACCTGGCACTAGGAAAAATGCACCAAACCACTCTTCTTATAAAGACAAAACATATAGCTACAGTCCTGGTAATAAGCCTGTGCTGAAGAAAAAGGGAAATGCAAGACAAAACAAGTTTAATGTGATGCCCCAAAAATAGCACCTGTATCCTCCAAAGTGACACAAAAAAACTCCCAGAGATGTTGTCAGAGGAAGCAGTTCCACCCACCTGGGAATGATTTTTCAATATTAAGAAAAGATGGAGACATAGAAATCAAAAGAGAAAATACAGTGATATGCAGAGGGACTTTGCTGAAAATCATTTAAAAGGGAAAAAAAAAGCTTTAGGAATTGACTTAGCTTTGTCTCAAGGAAATGTGGACGCTGTAAATACATGGACTGGAAAAATACTCTGAATAAATCTGCTTTTCCTGCTATTCTGGCTTGCTGAGAGTGACAAATTGCTTGATATAACCCTTATTCAATTTAATACACCTTGAAGAGCCTCATAAAGTCTTTTAAGCAGAGGAGAAGCTTTGAAACTTTTTCTGCAATTAGAGGGGAGGATGCCCCTATTATGCTTAGAGATGAGCTGGACAAGTTTAATTTCCCTTTATGATTAAGGAAAATACATTGATATGTTGCTGCATTGAGAGATTTAATGTCTGCTGTATATCACAATGGCATATTTAAGAGTAACACAATGCAATGCTCTCATTTGCTCACAAAGAGAATGATATATACAAGACAACAGCAATCCCAAACCTCAGAGGAATCACACAGTACTTCAGCTTCCAGTTTGGGGAAAATAAATTATTTTAATCTGTAAAAAGTGCTACAAAAATTTAAATAAATGAACAATAAATACATAATAATAGGACTAATTATTCTTTTTCTCTGCCAAGATTCTCAGTTATGATAGAACTCAATTAGGCTTTTAAAATAAAACTATACAAAATACTTACTACCATAAATTTCCTTGAAAAAACTAAAAAATAAAGAGGAGTGCAATCCATAGTGAAAATAAATGAGCCAGATACTATCTTCGATTCCAACACTTTATACAATCCTGTCAGTGCATAAGGCTTGCCACCTGTGGAGTCCTTGCTCCCACATGATTCACTCAATCTGCTCTAGAGGATTTCCTCAAACATCCCTTTCCTTAAACACCTCCATCCCCTGAGCTGTACCTCCTGTCCTCTCACTCTCATGAGAAGCAGCAGAGAATTTAATTCCATGTTTCTTTGCTCCCTAGCTCCTGATGAGAATAGGATTGATTATCCAATCAGGATTTTCCCTGCTTTCCCCTACTATCAGCAATTCAATAAGTTACACTCAGAACGAAGGGTGGAATCGGCAAAGTTCCCACCTACAGCTCAGCCCAGCCAAGACTTGGCTGTCTGGCCTGCTGGGGCTTGCTGATGTGTAGCTCTTTATGGCTCTGTCACCAATGTGCTCCTGTCCTCAGACAAGTACAGCCCATACGTTGGGTCATTTACTGTGGTTTCAGCTCACATATCACAATTTAACTTCCCTTATATAACATACATCCTCAAAGTAATAGATTTTACAATGGAGATGGCACTTGTAGACATCCTAACAGAATGCTTTGTTTTTGCTATGATTGCTTTGGAGGACACCAGTGGATATGGGAAATGGAATGAAACACAGCTCTCAAAAAAGCAGTGAACTTCTGAAATTGTTACCTTCACTTTGGAAATAAATTTATTTGGAAAACTTGTCAAGGCTGCTGCTTTTTAAAACTCATTTTCCACTTCTGTATCCTTGAAACACTTTAAAAATGTTTACTTGATTAAAAACTGACCACTCAAGCTTGTCAAATTCTTTTCCTGCATGTAAAGACAAAGGAATGCATTGAGCTAGTAAATTATAATAATCCCATAATCCTAAGAGCATGTTTACAGAGTTTTCATATTGCTAATTGCCAAGGGACTTGGCATTTAATTACTTTCTACAATCTTCACACAATATTTCTCTTTTGTCCTAGCTTTTTAGAATATGCAGTTATTCTTTTTCTCAAATTACCTGAATGACCCTAAATAACAAAAGATTTTTTTTGTCCAGTGTGATGAAAGATTTTATTTGTCATATCCAAAATTTAAATACAGTTTTAATTTATTTTACATGTTGAGATTTCATACAAGTTTGCTCTTTGACAATCTTCTTGTTTATTTTGTACTTATTTTGTTTTCTTTCAAATTTATGAAAGATTAATAAATACATCTCGCAGTATTGGCAGCTTTCCGGATAATTTTATTAACTTTCATTCTTACGCTCCATAATAGCAGAAAGTTCAACTTTTCTTTCCTCCTCGTTGGACCCTTGCCCAAATTTATATTCAAACAAAACTCACATTAAAGCTAAGAAAGAATTGCTGGAATATGATTTTAAAGATAAAGTCAAAACTCTTCAAGACATAAATAAGCTGCCTGCACCAATATTGCTTCTCTGTTTATACATTTATTTCAAAAATAATGCTATGAAATATCTTTTTACATAAAATATGAGAAATAGGAGAAACTGTTTAAATTACTTAAAGGGAAAATGAAGCCACAACACTACATGAAAAGGTGTTCTCTGCACTGTTTTGCAGCATTTTCTTCTGAAAAGCTGGAATTTAAAATAAGCAAAGTAACTTTGCTGATGAAAAAGTATAGCGTTTTACTTACCAAATTAATGCTTGTGATATTTAATGAAAACACACAAACAAACAAACAGAACCACCAAACCAGCTTTCAGTGTAGGGTCATACCAAGGAAAAAAACTTCTTTGGAACTAATCCCTTACAATCCTGTGCTCTGTGTAAAGATTTTTATGATTTTACAAAATGTTCAACAGATGTCAGGAAAATATTTGCTTGAAGTACACAACTAATAATTGTGTACAATTATATAAAGAGTAACCAAAACTGCCAATGCTACAAACAGTATTTGTTTAATATTTTCAGATTAAAGAAAAAAAGAAACATGGATACTTTAAAAATCTTAGCTATTTTGTTTTGTATAATGTTTCTAATTTTGACATCAACCTGACTAAGAAATTCTTTAAAGACAAGAATTTCAGGCTAAAGAATTTTTACTTCAACTCCTAACACAACATATTGTTTGATCTTATTTTTGTTTTCTGTTTGTTCATTTCTTTGTTTCTTTGGAGGAGGTTGTTCTTCTGTTGTTTTTTGTTGTTTTGCTGGTCACAGAGCTGCAAATTCTGTGGTCTGCACAGCTTACCTGCCCACATGTTGCCTAAAGCAGTAGGGAAGCTGCATGGAAGGCCAGCAGTGTCTCCAATTCAGAATACTTTTTGTTTGATCTGTAATGGATAGGGCATGTCTTTGATTAAAAACCTTAATGGCAGCAGTTAGTAAGACTCAATCACCCAGGAATATACACTATACTCTTCAGAGAGTCTCCAAAAACTGTAGAAGTTAAATGAAAATGAAATATTACATTTTTGTTCCATAACTTAACCCTCAATTAATTTCAATAATACTTAATGCATTCATGTTTGGAAAAAAAAATTGTGCAACTGCCTCATCACTGAACACTGCAATGAAAAATCCTCAGACAAATTAGGATTAAAATTCCTTTTAAACTTTTCTCCCTTTCTTTAGTAACAGCCTTCTCAGCATGTTGAGCTTCAGCTGGCCAGTTTCTCACTCCCATGCAGTTCCTGTCACCTTTACCTTGGAGTAAAGCAGAGCCATCATGTACGATGGCAGTACCTGTGGCACTGATGTGACTTGGTCTCCACACACCAGGGATGAGGGCCACCTTTATGAGCTAGTCATTTTTGAGTGAGATGTACCATTTTCCATACCATAAAGAGAAGGTGAGGGCTCAAGGGCTTCTTCTCTGTGCATCCCTGCAGTGATGAGATGCTGCTGGGGCAGCCCCTGTGGTCAATACCTCGCTCCTCACTGCAAGGATGGAAGAGAGATGAAGCCATCATCTTCCAGTATTTCCTTAGAAGTCTGATTTATTGATCTGTAATGATTTCCTGCTTCACAGGAACACGGAGCTGACAGCAATAACAGCTGTTGTAGCAGATCACCAGAGATTTACAGAGTTCCTTACTTCCAAGGAGTATTGGTGCAGTGTGGAGGTCACAGGCCTGACAGAGAGCCGGCACACGACTTTCACTGCTGTAAAACTTCAAATCTAAACAAATAAATGTGTCCAATGCAATATAGTTCTCTTTTATGTCCTGGGCAAGACTGCAGTTGCCATGGTTACCAAGGGGCAGCCTAGTAGAGAAACAATCCACATCTTCTCTCAACAGATATTTATGGGACTATCCTTTTGAAAAGTTGTACAGAGAAAATCGGTTGTAACACATATGCACATCTCTTGAATTTGCTGTTTATTTAGAAATTTATGCAAAAATCAATTGCACAATTTAAAACATATTAGACAGGGCAACTTTGAATATTCCTTATTCAAAACCAGCATGTCTTATAATGTGCATAGCCTTTATTTACATAGTTTACTCTGTCATTCCTTTTAGAACTTTTAAAAAATTACTGTTGGTTATTTCACATTATTTTTACATTATTTAAATAAATCAAAACTATTGTTTTAGAAATATTTCTGTCCACCAGGATCTGTCTTCATCTGGAAGACAAATGTAATTACAAGTGCCCCCCACTCCCTTTTTTCTTAGTTTTTATTGCTGGGCAAATGCCATAAGTGGTGTAACATACCTCAGTACTTTGAGGCCTAAGACTGGACTTTGGGCCCACTATCCCATGTCTGTTCAACAATTATGTTAAATCAGAACCTTACTACACCAATACCAACAAGAATGGTAATCATGATGATGCTGGATGTTCATTTTACAAACACCAGGTATTGACATTGAATGTTGGTATCAACAGCATTCAAATATATAATTTCAAAGTGGCAACATCTTCATTGCTGCATCTGATCTCTCCAGATTGTTTGGAAACCTCAGACTGGGTTTTAGTCACATGTAGGTCCCAGTTTTGACTTCCCAACATATATTTTCCTTTTCATATGTATTGCTTTTCTTTTTCTCTCAGAAGCCCGTTTGAAAAAACCTTTGCCATCCTTAGAGAGCTCAGAATGCTTCCCAGTGTTCAGAGGGTTGTTCAGGGGTTACCAGGACAGAAAACCTCAGATTCCACCTCAGCCCCATCCAAGTTCTTGCAAATCAGAGCAGGAGTAGTGTCCCCCACTAGATGAGAGCTGGTCTCACTAGATTAAGCAGTTTGTAGCAAGGCATCCCAGACCTCTGGGCCAACCAATTAAATCTCACAGAGTCTTTGACACCTTCTTTAACTCTCCCTAGCGGGAGAGGTGCTGGGCCCTGCCCTCCGCAACACAATGTGCCGCATTCAGCTGTCCAGCTTGGGGAAGCTACTAACTGTGTCAGGTGCAGGGAACTTGAAAAGGAATTAATATTGTGCAGGAACCTAAATTTTCCATATGCAGCTGTCTGGAGCCCTTAAAAAGCCACATGCACAGATTCACATGTGTTAGAGTGATGATGTGTGGCTTTACTCCACTGAGCCAGGACCTAACACAGCACTGCAGACCCTGCCTCAGTAACCACCTGGCCAGAAAGAGCATAGTCAGCTCTTCCAGCAGCTCCTGTTGTAACAGTCTTTCCTCACAGTTGTTTATGAATTCATTCTATTTTTTTACTTTATTTGTTTAAAGAAAGCCTCTAAAATAAAGGCAGAACTTGAGGAACTTCTCTGATAGGGCTGTGTAACATGAGGCCATCGCCAGCTTACTGCAGGCTTAATGCAGCTGCGTAGAAAATCTTCATCTATTTTCTTGATGTATTGTGTTACAAATTAACATATCATTTGATGCCCTCTACTTCCTCTGCTTTTCATGTTTCTCTCATATTAACTATCACAGACAATTTTCAAGCAGATCTGTTAGATCACATTTCTCTAAGAATTCTAGATTTTCATTTACTGAATCTATTAGTACTTCTGTATTTTCATGTCATTTTTACTTTCTTCTCTAAAAGTAAGAAAAGCTCTGAGATTGGTATCATCTTCACATTTAATTAATGAGATTTCTATTCCCTGAATAAGCTTCCCTGGCACATCTGCAGTTGATGCAAACTATATTCACATTGAGTACACATTATTGTTAATGTACTAAGTGATCATATACTATTTTAATAATAGTACTAATAATTATTACACTGTTTGCTGCCTACACAAACATGGGTATACAGAAGAATATATTCAGTGTTCCCAATTCCTTAATACTGCCCAAAATATGTCTTCTTCTTTGCTTCTGAGAATTATTAGCTTTGGCTGTTTTATCTTCATTATAGTTGTCACTTTTAGCTCAGCCAAGAACACCTTTACTCAAAAGCTCTGATAGCTACTTTTGAACTATGAATCCAATTAGGTGGAGAATATGAAGTTTGATTTTAAAGAAATCAAACTATATTAAGTATTTATTTGGAAGGATCTTATTGCCCCTGTTTACTTCATGGAAGTAAAACATTGATTTTAAAATTATAATGAACACTTAACAATGCAGTAAAAAATAAAACCAACCAATATGCTCACAGATTTAAATGCCAAAATTTCTATTATCTCATTATGAGTGCTCAGGTATGAGAGACTGTTCTGAATCTTTTTCAGCCAATTTGAAATATCACCATTCCCTTCTTCCCGCCAGGAAAGCAGCTTAATAAACTGCCAGGTAAACTCTCCAACCAAAGGGTATTTCCAGCATGTCTGGCAAAGTAAGACATACTGCTTCATATTTTCATCAGGATGTTCACTTCTTTTTCTTTTTGTGAAAACACAGAATGTACACAGCACTGAGATCTGCAGAATATCAGTTGCTTTCTGATCACGGAGGAAGGCTACCGTACCTCCTATTTTCCTGGAGTTAGTCAATTTTCAAATCAAGACTAATTTCAAGAGACAATGAGCGTATTAAAGCTTATTAAAAGGGCCCTAACTGGGTGTCTTTTGTTGGTGTCCAAGGCACCTCCAAAATTATATAAGGGTTCAGGAGTTTTGTGTCACCTTTTTGGACATGATTCCCACACAACATTTTGAAGCAGAGGACACTTGACTATACTTTGGTTATGAGTGGGGTCAGCTGCAGGGGGGATCCTAGAAATACAGGACCTTCTGGAGAGTGGCTGTGTGCCTGTGGACAGCCTCATCTCTTTCAGTTCTCCTGTGAACTAGGAGCTGGCTTAGCTCAGGCCTCCACTCCGGAAATGGCCACAGGGATCCAAGACATCTGCAAGGCTTGAAATTAGTTGCACGTGTCACTTTCCAAGCAGTTGTTTGAGGACATAAATGTTGGAGTTTAGATGTAGTACGACTCTCAGTCTGTGATCACAGAACAAAAGGTAAATTGCACCTTCAAGTTGTAGAGTACAGCATCTATTTTTTTCCTGCCAACAATTAATACTTAATATTACTGATGGGAATATAATTAAAGGCCAAGCTAAGTCCCCTCTGGTATATTATCTTTTAAATTCATTTATATTTATATTCATTATTTATATCTGTGTAAGGATTTCAGGGTAAAATGTTTCTCTGCTGATAGACACAGCACTAAAAAGAAACACTATTTGGGATCCTCCCGTCAGCAAATGAAACTAACCCTTTTGAAGCTAACTATGCTCCAAGCTTTTCATTAGCAATTTATTGCAATTAAAGAGCCAAGAACAGAGAGTCTCTCAAAGATTTCTCAAAATGCCCCGTAAAATCTGAGACGGGACAAACTCTGGAAGTTCCACTTGGATTAAACATCTAGAGCAGTGGGAGCACAATTCCCAAGTATTTTAACTCTGGAAATTGTTGTGAGATTTACCCAATACCATGAATTTAAAAAAAAATCTGCTGAGTTTAAGAGGAAACCTGGAGAAAGGAAGCCTATAGGTGATCTTATCAATGTGTACTGATACCTGTTGGAAGGGAATTAAGATAAGGGAGCTGGAATCTGCTCAGTAGTGCCCAGTGCCATTTCCCTCTGTATTCAAAACCCAACAAGGCACAGCCCTGGCACCTTAATTTAGCTGACTCTACTTGAGCAGGTGGGGATGGGCTAGACAATCTCAGGAGATCTCTTCCAGCCTCTCCTACTTTGTGATTTTTTGGAAACAATCTTTGAAATAAGCATCTTCTCTGAAGCGACTTCTCCTTATTCTATACTAAACACTGTGCAGGTTTTGAAGTAAACCCTAAAACCATAAAAGAAAACCATGGGAGATTTAAGTAATTTAGGGAATTTCTTTATCAGATTTTAAAACTTAATTTTTGGCAGCTTATGATAACATCTTTAGATCTAAAAATATTCTGTATTAGAGAGAACACTCTATTAACCCAATACCAATTTCAATATCTGCATCTGACTATCAAATATATCTTTGCTTTAATGCCTCTTTGATTTATGTCTTTTAATGATGAGTTTATTTGATCTGCAAGCTCACATTTCATTATACTTATAATGAAACTGTGAATTATAATTTTTTAAGATGATTCCACTGTTTCACAGGAAGATGGATTCCACAACTCTTTCTCATTTTATGACTAAAAGCTACTTATTCAATGAGAATATTTTTGTTGCTCCTAGTCATTAACATAGAGTGTATTTACATTTTCTTTGAACTAAGGTTTCATTTTTAAACCTCTAACTCTACAAAAGAGAAAATTTCTTTAACCTTCAGCCTTAAAAGCTTTGTACAGCTGTCCATTTCCCGGTTGTCCTGTTTACTTGTCCAGCTGATGCTGATGGATGTGCTGTCCTGGGTCAGGCTGTTGTTTCTGTTGCAATGATCTCTCTCTGTCTTTCTACTGACAGTTGTAAAATGCTTCCATATTATAACTTACTATACTGCTAATACAATTACTAATGTAACTTTAATGTTCCAAGATTTTGATTTATGGCTCCACATTGCATTATCCTTGCCTCTCCTCATGACTGATATTTTTTGATCCTAAGATAACAGATGTTCATAGAGAAATATATTTCTTTATTTGAATGCTTTAGTAAGTATCATTTTTGCCAGCATATTCAATGGTAATAGGATAAGCATGTACCAGAACTGGCCTTAGCCTGGCTGAAGTGTTATTAATCAGGTCCACATAAAATAACTGTTTTTAAAGACCGGTGATCTGAAGCTGCTCATAACCTTGAATCAATCCCTCAAGGATAAGTTCTTGAATTGTTGTTCCTTGGGGTCACATATTAGTGATGCTGATTTGATCTTTTTTAACTCAGGTCCCAAGTGTCATCTATCTGTACAAGAAACTGTTATTTATGGGTTCATGAATACCTTTAAATGACTTTGATCTTTTCCTCTCAGTATTGTTTTCAGAACTTTCGAGATTAGTTTAGAATTAATCTGGTAGCTATAATGTCACAAAAATACAGAGACTCAGATTATCTCTGAAGAGCAATGTTTGGGTGCAGTGGCAGCTAGCACTTGTTTTGAAGGGCCTTGCCCTGAGGCTGCTGTGTATCCTGAGTGCTAAGAGGATGTGTCTAAACGAAATCAATCTTTGACACTTGAACTTAGGTCTTGGGCTCCATTATGGCAGGAGTACTCTGCAGCACTCAGATCTCCTTCTGTTTCTCTCTGACTCTGCAGTACCTTGCTCACTGCACAGCCCTGCAACCCAGTGGGAGAATTTTATTTATCCACAGGAGCAGCCTGGGCAGCACATCGCACTGTGGAGCAGGCAGGAGGCTGAGTACCCCAGGAGTGATCACACTTCGCCTGCAAAGAGCACTCTGTCCTCATTAGTACAAAGGCTTTCAAGTGTTTCAAAATGCTTCTGTGATTTGAGAAAGAGATATCCTGACACTTGATGATATTTTCCAGATTTGAATGCTACTTGCTGATACCACATAAGAAAAAAATTGATCAGTGCTTCTTTTAATTAATCACATAGACCAAATTCTCAATGTAGTCATCTAATGGGAGATGTCCAGAGTTTGTTTAAGACTGGTTACTATAGTGAATGAAAATAAACAGAGAAAACAACTCTGCTGGTGAGCTTGATGCA
>NW_005054302.1:2532031-2574157 GCF_000277835.1 Geospiza fortis | reverse complement strand
TCAAATCGGCAGTTTGTCTGTAGTTGATTGATTGATTGATGGATTAATTGATAAGAACAACATTAATTATAATAGTCCAATGGCAGTTGCAGATTGTTATTATTTTTTATTATTTAGAAATATTATGTACATATTCACATTTCATATTTTTAAATGAGAAGCAAGCCTAGCAGAAATTTATTGTGGTAAAGACGAATTGAACTCTTAATGCTGGAGTTTCAAATGTACACAGAAACACACACCCTCCCCCTTCAAATAGGCTTTGTGATTAGAAGTAGAATTTACATGCAGTTCTGTGATACTTGCTCCATGCATGCACAGAGCCTGAAATAACTGCCTAAAGATAAGTCCAGGTAGACAGAGACTAAGACTCAGCTGAACTCAACTCAATTTTCATGGTAGTGTGAACACTTGGAGGTAAATGAGTTGTGTTGACTCAATGGACAGGCCCACAGCTAAAGCACCGTGCTGTACTTTGTAACCATGAAGTTTCAAATTGCTTTATCTTTCACTGCATAATGGTATCATTTTTCATTATATTTCTGTGCATTCCTTTCATGAGAATTATTACATTATCAAGCAGAGCAGAAAAATGAGACATAAGAGTTACAGTTTCCTGCAAAAGAAGTGCCAGATATAATAGTTTTCTCTTTATCACATTCCCTTTCTTAGGCAGCCTGCCAGCTATTGTCTTTGAATGAACAAAGCTCTGGAAAGGTTTCAGAACCTGAATACATCTTTTCCAAACAACTTTGTTCATTTAAACTCTTTCTGAACATTATCTATTGCATTAACAATAATGCACTTTCAGATATTCTTCTGAGCATCTCATTAGGCTGTACCTAATAACTAGGTGCTTGGTAAATGATCTGATTTTTCCCATATTCATAAGGCTACTAGTCCTTTAAGCATGATGCAAGACCTATATCACAGCTCCCCAGTGAAAAAAGTAATTTAAAACAGACTTCTTCTTCTCGTTGGCTATTTTAATCTGCTTGGTTAGGGGAAATTATTGCATCCACACGCAACAAGCCACTTTTGCTCCACTAGAATATTTTAGGAGGTGAGGTTCTCATTGCTAGTTCTCTGCATGGACTTGTTCTTATTTATTAGATGTAGTAATTAATAAATTATCTCTACTTCCTTAATAGGATCAGTTGTTCATTTATCTATTTAATGGGAGGAAACAAAGGCTCTAATAACACAGGAAAGCATCCTATTAGAGATTTGGATTACTGGCTGCAGCAAAGCACACAATGCACTAGGCAGGATGTTTTTTGGATTGGTTACACTGCAGATAACTAGCAAAATATTCCCAAACAGCATCAGAATCCTTGATCTCCCCACTTTTTGCTTTTCTCTGAGGCATCTGAGTCTGTTCTTTGTCCACACAAAACAGTTCTGAATACAGCAACACATTTGCTATGAGTTAAAAGCACCCCAGACCTTCAGCAGCTGAAGCACTGATGGGAATGACAAGGGGAATGCGTGGCTCTTCACACCACGTGCAAAGATTTCCTAGTAAAGAAGCTGTATCCATCTTTCCCTTGATTGTGAAGCTAGGGAGATCTCTGCAGTTCCTGTGCTGATAGGCACCCTGAGAGGGAGAGGATTGTGAGGAGAAAAAAAAGGTAATTTTTTATGTTTTTTTCCAAATTATTAAGTAGCTTTAGCTGAATCTGATAAAGCTGCATACATTCACAGCTGTTTAGGAACACTCCACTGTGGAGTCTGAAAGATCCCTTAGATGAGGCTGGTCTGAAACTTATATAGGTTTTCCAGCCTGCATTGTCAGATTGTTCTAAATTTTGGTTGGTCTATAGAAGACACTGTCACTTCCAAACTGTGTCTTGAATTGTGAAAATTGTTCTATGCAGAAGAATCCTTAAGAATATGTAAAGCAAAATTCAGGAATGATTGAAAACAAGTCTTTACATAATAGCATACATCAAATAATATATTTCAAAGATGTGGTGTGGTTTAATTTACAGCAATTGCTGGAGATCATTTGCAGCAACAAAAATACTTATTTCTTGGTTTGGAACATAAGAGATGTTACTTAAAACACTTGTTCTGAGGAAATATTTCTTGGTGAGTTGGATTTAAAACAAGAACACCGAGAAAAGAAATGCTCAGTATTAGGAAGGAATTACTTATCAGGCAGATTTTCAGAACAAGTCAGGCACAACCTGTTCCTTTGTGAATGCTTTTTATGTCTCTATTGGGTTTGCATGGCAAGCTTTTGGTAGTAGGTGGTTGCAGGGGTGGCTTCTGTGAGAAGCTACCAGAAGCTTCCCTCATATCCTCCGAGACAGAACAGTCACAGACCAAGGCCAAAGCCGTCAGTGATGGTGGTAGCACCTCTGGGATAACAGACCTAAGAAACAGGGGAGAAGTAGCAGCAGAAGCTGGAGAGGGGAGTGAGAATACGTGAGAGAAACAGCCCTGCAGACAACAAGATCATGAATAAAGAGGAGCAGGAGGTGGTCCCAGCACCAGAGCTGAGATTCCCCTGCAGTCCTTGGTGCAGAACCATGGTGAGGCAGCTGTGCCCCTGCAGCCCATGAAAGACCATGGTGGAGAAGTGATTCACCTGCAGCCCATGGAGGATCCATGCTGAAGCAAGTGGATGTCTGAATGAAGCTGTGTCCCCATGGAAAGCCCACAGTGGAGCAGGCTCCTGGTAGGACTTGTTAGCCTAGGACTTGCTAGCCTAGACCCACACTGGGCAGCCTGTTTCTGAAGAACCCACATTGGAGCAGTTAGTGAAGATCTGCAGCCTATGGGAAGGACTGAAGCGGGAGAAGTTCGTGGAGTTGGCAGTTTCCAATGAGAGGGACCCCAGGCTGGAGCAGAGGAGTGCAAGTTCTTCCCTGGGGAGGAAGGAGCAGCAGAGACAACATGTGATGAACTGACTGCAGCCACCACTCCCTGCACCCCCATTCCCCTTGCAGCACTGCTGGGAGGAGGTAGAGAAGTCAGGAGTGAAGTCTGTGAATAAGGAAGGGGGGATGGAAAGATATTGTAAGATTTGGTTTTGTTTCTCATTATCCTACTCTGACTTGATTGGTAATAAATCAAATTAATTTTCCCCAGTTCTGTCCGTCATGGGAATTGGTGAGTGACTTCTTCCTGCCCTTATCTCAAACCGTGAGATTTTTCTTTTATTTTCCCTCTCCTGTCCATCTGAGGAGGGCAGCGACAGAGTGGTTTAGTCGGCACCAGGCATCCAGTCAGGGTCCACCCACCACACTGTGACTTCACAGTGCAGTGATTTGAACAAAACAGATATTTTATAGCCAGCATTGTAAAAGATCTTTAACTGAACTTGGGGCCCTAACACACTATTTTTGTAATTTTAGAGATATACTGGTTTCTTGCATATTTGCGTTTGAAAGTATTGTTTTTAATTAGTCAGGAAAATAAAAATTAGATCATGTAGGTAAAAGTAATATTAATATTTAAACCCTTTAAGTGGACACTTTATTCCATTTATATTATACTTGAGCCAAGTTTTTTTAACAAGGAGACAGCTTTTTCTGTCAATATTTATTTTAATCTAAGCTATTTCATTATTATAAACCATATTAAGTTCTTTTTATTTTTGTGTTGTTCTTCTGCTTTTGAGATCCTTTTATTTTCTCTACATCACCCCTGATTTTGGATCCTTCTGGCTGATACTTACCTTCAAAGTATACTGATGCTGCCACTGAGTGACATAATCAAGCATTCCATAATTATTTTCTCTTAACATGTTTAAGGCTTCACTACCCCTTTTTTATCCTTTTAGTTGATGTTTCTTAGCACAAAGAAGACTCAAGTGGCATGAAATATTTCCAGAAATACAGGCTGGCTAAAAAGAACAACACTTCAGGTATTCTGGTCTGAATAGCAAAAAGTGTAATTTCCTCCACATATCGACTTCATATGGAGCAAAACAACATACCTGGGCAGCAGGAGATGAGGTATCATTAAGAAAAAATTTCACTACAAGAAGAACAGATAAGACAGTTGCTTTTTTAAACATTGTAATGTACACAGGGTAACTAAAGGACATTCGCCTTTACCAAAGTAGGTCAGGACTAAGAAGAGCACAGGACTATGTTTTTAATCCTAAATACATACTAGTATTTTTAAAGAGTATTTCAGAGTGCATCCTAAAAGTGCATTAGACATGTTCAACTTGCCAGCAGAATATCATGCCTGTGATCACCATAGAAGAAAACACTATCCAGTAATCCACCCGAAAGAATTGTGTTTGCTTTTGTGTAGTATTCACCTGAAAACTAGATTCATTAATGTGGAGGTCATTCAATGTTGTTGCATTTCCCTTCAGTGGTTGGTAGTTATATGGCCATTTCTAGTAATTTCTTACAGGGAGAGGCTGCCTCTATTAAGCAGGACTGTAGTCAGCAAGATGCTGGGCTGCAGTCTTAGGAAAAGCAATGTCTCAATGTGTGACCTTGGAGGGTTACTCAATTGCCACCCACTCAGCATCAATCAGTCCCCCTGGAAAATTGACTGAACAGTCTCAGGGAAAATCACATTCTGTAAGCACTGAATTTTCATGGGCAAAATTACAGTATTTTTAGGAAGTAGAAAAATATGTAATTTCAATTTTGTTGATTGTCCCTGTGTACAATCAGTATTTTATTTTTGTACGTATATAAATATATATAAGTGATGGCTCCTCCAAGAAGAGAGGAATTTAGCTATAATACCCAGGGTATGTCTATGCAAGTACCTAATTTTGCACTTAAGGGGTGGATTAATAGACCAAAAGAGGTAGTGCCGAGCTCCCTAATCCCACACAACCCATGGCTCATGGATATAACCTGGTTAGATATAGTCTAGTCTCCTGGATTGAATACAGTTATGAAAGGTGCAGCTTGAAGCTGTTTGAAGAGTTTGAAACTTCTTGGTTTCATATGCCTGTGTGCATTTGTGATTGCAGTGCATGTGATGTGCCCTGGATGGGAGATTCCCACTGAGTTTCCATCAAAAGACATCTCGTTCTCACACCCACAACTTCTTTGCAAGTTCTGAGCTGCGGGAAATGAGGATATTCAGGACTTCCCTACAAGCTCACACTGTAGTTCCAACCTGAAGCCCTAATGGGGCTGAAGTGGGATTACTGAGTGGGGTGAAGGCCACTGGAAATATCTCCATTAGGTTTGAAAATAAGAGAGAGCCCCTTTACTGGATTATTACTCAGTGTGACAATACTATGTTTTGCGTAACTGTAAATCTTGAAAGTGTGAAAGATGCCACAGTCAATAAATATGGTAGCACTACCAGTGAGTCAAAGGTGAAAGGGAAGAGTTAATCCAACCACCAAGAAATATTTCACAGAATGCAATATTTTTGCTGAAGTGCTTTCCAATTGCTTGCACACAGACAGTTAGAGAGGAGGAATGCTGGGCTCCACGGGCAGGGAAAGGAGTCTGGTAAGAAAACATTTCACAGTTAACATCTACAGTCCCGTTTCTTTCTTGTGACAGCAGACAAGCACATACATGGACCCTTCCACCCATCCTCTAGTCCTCCATCCTTCCCTTTACCTCTTCTCAGCAAACACATGAAGGAACCTAAGGCTGACTTTCTGCTGGGACAGATACTGAGACCTTCAATTACCACCACAGCTATTCCTCACCCATGGCTTAAAACACGAGAGACAATATTTAAGACTATTCCTTTTGAACTGAGACTGAAAGGTTTGGTAAAAGGAATCAATTATTTTCTGCTTTTTAAGATTGATTTTAAGAGTTATATTAATGTTTACCACTGTTACGGTTCCCACATAAGACTGCCAGGACAGTCATTATAACAAACAGTATGATATAATCTTAATGAAAATAAAGTTGCCAAAGGAAAAGGAGATTGGAGTTGAAGCTTCAGGGGCAGTTTTCTTCATGTGTTTACAGAGCAGGATTGACTGCATACCTTATTTTTTTTCCCCAAGTCTACTATGCTTAAGGAAAATTACATATATTTGCATTGTAAATTACTATTCAGTGAGGTGAGACAGTATAGCATTTTCCAGTGCTTCATAGTAATTTTTCAGAGCAAAATACCAGAAGGAATTAAATACTTACTCCATTGCTGGTTTTCTGTCTTTTCATGGTTATTTCACTAAAAAAAGAAGTGATAGCCACATTCTTAAAGAGTAAAAAAATCAGTCTAGAATTTTAGATCACAAAATAAAGAATAAGACCAAGTTATACTGGTACCAAACCTCTTGTTCCTGTGCAGACATAGGAAAGAGAGGAACACTACTTGAACTTAATGGTGTTCATGAGGCTGCTTCTAGCTGTCAGAATTTAAATTTTCAACCAGGATAAATCATCAGATCTTACTTATTTAGTAATCTTATTTAGAGATAATCTGAAATTTGTCCCTCTGAGTGTTTAAGTACCTTCTTTATAGAGCTTTCTCTTGCACTTAAAAGCATTAATTACCATTTAGTACTGTTTTGTTGGCAAAAGAAGATCAGTTACCTCTGAGGAGATTTTGTATTCAATCCTGAAGTTCCCCAATGGACTTGTACCATCTTTCTGTACTGTCAGTAGCCAAATGTGATTCAGTGACTGGACAGTAATACTTCCCCAGGTTTGTTGAGCATCCCAGCTAGGAAGCCACTGACACAAAATGTCACACCCCACGTGCCTAAGGCAAATGATCAGGCCACCAGAAATAACTTTCCATATAAAGCTGCTTTGCTATCAAGTTTCCCTGTCAGGGTATGTTGTATCATTTGGAACTGCTGAGTCTAGAATTGTGCTTATTTGTGCAGATGACAAGTTACCAAATTTACCCTGTCTGTCAGACATTGGTGGCTTGGCACGTCTGGGCATTTGAAGGTCAGATGAGCCATCCAGAGCTGACCTCTCCAATACTGAAGATACATAGGTCAGTGCTGTATTTTTTTTTGTCATCCCCCCTTCCCTGCAATGGTTGCTACAGACTACTGGACTCAGCATAACATTACAATTAGTTTTAAGAGAGAGTTTTGGGTTTGTACTTTGGTTATATTCATGCAAATGAGAGTTTTCCTCATCTTAATCTGAGGAAGTGAACCAATGAGAGTGGCTGTGCAGTGCAGCACCATAGTGACCTTCTGGAAAAAGGAAGTGGGGCCTCAGAAGTTGTTCTGGTGCTGTTGGGCAGTTGTTGAATACTTGCAGGGATCTGGGAGTGTGGCTTCCTTACAGTGAAGTGGGTAAATTTTAATAAGAAGATATGTCCAGGTGCCCTATACCTATGGAACAGTTCCTTGCAGCCCTCTGCCAAAGCTTCACCTCTGTGTGGGTAAAATGGAGTAGGAACACAGCCATGGCCTTGACTGACATCTGGGACTTTGGGGAGGGTGAAGAGGAGCACACAGGTGGGACCCCCACACCTTACCTCGGCAGCAGGATGAGATCCCTGACTCTGGCTTGGGGCAGAAGCACAGTGCCTAGCTCTCCCACTTGCTGTGAGAAGTAGAAGCTCCAAACAGCCCTGGTCCAAGCAAAGCCAGACCCCAGGTCTGCACCTTCAGGTGCAGCTGGAGGCAGAAGGACATCAGTGAGGGATGAGAGACTGATTGTGCCAGGCTCACTCAGCCATGTGTGGAGCATGCCAGTGCCACCACAGAGCGTGACACAGCCTCTAAGGGGAGGGTCTGTTAAAAGGAATCAGAGTTGTCATGGCACAAGCACTACAGGACAGACAAAGCAGAGACACCCACTCCTGTCATGTGCCACAGAAGCAGGCTGTACCTTCACCAAGCAGACTGAGGATGTCAGGAGTGTACACAGAGAACGCATCCAGTGGCTTGTGAATGGCAGGACATCTCCCAAAGACAGCACAGGGCAGTTTTCCCATTTGTCATATTTACATAATGCCAAAAAACCCCAGAACTACATGTGAAACTTATATCTCTGCTTGTGCATAAATTATTAGCTTTTAATAAAATAACCAAATAACTGAGTTTGAGTCCCAGATAAGAAGGAAGTTGTTGAACTAACGTCTTCTTTTCTGTGTCACTCATATCCTATGCCAATGGAAGGAGGATCAATAACATAAACTGCAGAGATTTGCTCCTGCCATATGGACAATACTTTAGCATCTCCTACATGTGTGTTGGTACTGGCAGAATAGTAATCTGTGCTCTTCATCCCAATGTATGCAGCCACAGTACATCTTCCCTTTCTGTATACAGCCCTGGTAGTTAATCTCTTTGTCTTTATATAACCTTGACAGTATGTCAGATTCTCACTTTCTAATTTCTATACAGTTATCGCATTGTAGGAGAAGTCTATTTAGTGTTTATCCAGCTGTCAGAACCATCAAAGTGTATATACTCGAGAAATACTGAGAAACTTCTTAAAAAGCATTTTAAATATTCAGTTTACTGCCAGCATTTATATATGAAACAGATGTAAAAAATATTGCCAGTATTAAAAGAGACAGGACATTTTCAGCTGGTTCCCCAGGAATAATCCAGAATGTAGAATCATGAAGCAGTATCTCTTTTTACAAGATGCCTCAAAATAGTTTGATGGAATAGTCTTATAATTGTTAGTACAAACCCCCAAAAGATTAGGTAGACAGCTTTGATCTTTTCATTTCTTGATCCTAAAATATGACAATTTTTACTAGTTTGTAATAAAAAAATTAACGAATTTTAGATAAACCAGCATGTGAAAAGGTTACAAGCTGATACATTGTAATTTTTGTATTAACATAAAACAAAAGCGTGAAAATGGTAAATAAGGAACATGTGCAGTGAACTTACACTGATCATAAGCACATATGGAAAGCTGCTTCTAAAAAGAATTGACTTCTCTACACTTGAAAATGCAGAACGTATAAATTAGTAGTTCTTCATTGTATACAAAATGAGCCAACTACAAAAGATTTGTATTACGTGACTGACACTTTTTATACCCTTGAAAAGAATTTCAAAAATATCTAAATGACTTACATGAAGTCACTGGTAATTAACCTTCATCATTTCTTGCATACTTTTGAAAATACTTAAGGATTCAGGCTAGAATTTTTATAAGCTTAGAACTCATTCCTGGAGCTAGATTTTCTGAAGAGGTCAACATTCATCTCCCACTGAAATGCTAGAATAAACAACCATATATCAAGAGTTCAAGAGGACAGCAAGTCAAGCTCTGCTAGAGCTTTCAAAGGTTATTTGAAACAGTGGCAAATATTTCTCAAACATTTTAATTAAAATAAAGCAAGGAAAAAGAAATTTGTTGAGAAGGTCAAGATTAAAGATAATCTTGAAAGGTCCTCAAAACTAAATGAACACTTGCTTCACTTGTCAACACAATTAATTATGTTGAAATTGAGGGCAAAGTAGGACCATAATGGAAATGGAAATTATCTCAATCTTAGTAGAAACAAAACTCCAAGATACTAGTGAATTTTGTCCAAAGCTTTGTTGGAGCTGCCACATCAACTTGTAGATTCTGCAGTTAGGTTTTTCTAACATTGTACTGCTCACCTTGTTTAACAAATGTTTACTATGTTTAAAAAAAAAAAGAAAACCCAGAAAATTCATGGTTTCATCTGATTTGTTTTGTTGCACTTGAAAAACACTAACTTTTTGCCTTTTCTGCAGATCTTAACATTGCTATAGAGAATCATTCCGAGGAAGGGTGGTACAGATGGCATGGTCACAAGTGAAGCAACTGTTTTTCACCTCCTGAAATGTCTCCCATGCTACTACCCAAAATTAAAAGTACTGATAGTGTTAACCATGTAGCCCAGTGTTTCATATCCATTGTCTGGAGAGCGATGTCCCATATGTCTGAAAGGGCAGTAAAGGTGCTACCCTTACTGAAGAGAGAATTGCTCTCTAAACGTGCCCCTCCCTGTCTCCTTTTATTGGCTCTGGGCAACAGACTTCCTCAGTAACTGAAGAGAGGTGCCTGAGCTGAAGGTGATAAATACAGATCTGTGTACATTGCACTCTGTTCATTCCCTGTGATCTTTATCACAGTATCACAGAATCAACTAGGTTGGAAAAGATCTCTGAGGTCATTGAGTCCAACCTATGGGTGAACACTGCCCTGTCAACCCGACCATGGCACTGAGTGCTACATCCAGCCCTTCCTTTAACACCTCCAGGGATGATGACTTCACCATCTCCCTGGGAAGTCATTCCAGTGTCTAATGACCCTTCGTGTGAAGAAATTCTTCCTGATGTCAAACCTCCCCTGGTGCAGCATGAGACTGTGTCCTCTCATCCTGTCACTTGTTACCTGGCAGAAGAGGCCAACCCCCACCTGCCTACTCCCTCCTTTCAGGCAGCTGGAGAGAGCAGTGAAGTCCTCCCTGAGCCTCCATTTTTCCAGGATAAACAGTTTGGAGAAGCTCTCTCAAGAGGAACTTATGCTGTTAGTTAGAAGGTAATGAATGAAAGTGATTATGAGGGAGGTAAAAATAGTTCTTTTTTATTTGTGAAGCAACAAAATACAACACTCGGAAGCATTAGCTTCCTAATACAGGCAGTGAAGCATCATTCCTGTTGTAGAAAGTGCTCATGACACTTTGTCTTTAATATGACACAAAACTTATCACCAATGCTCAAGAAGAGTGACTTTGACTTGAAAAAAGTAAAGAATAGCATCACCCAGAGCATGAAAGCCTTTGCTTGCTTGGTTTGACAAAATACAGGCTAATAAAATTTATGGCTGCCAATAATACATATTGGGTTAAACACTAAGAGAAAATAAAACTGTTTATGTTAAAGAATAACACTTGAACAAGAACCACTGGGGGATAAAAATCTGAACACAAGTATCTTTTAACTCTGACCCTACAGAAATAAACTTACCCACTGACCTGTCTGGAATAACTTTCCAGAAATGGTAACATGAACAAAATATTTTTTCATGTTTAGAATTGAATTAAAGAACTTTATGAAGGGAATTTGTGCATCCTGTTTGCCTGCAAGGGCAGAGAACTGTCTGCAATGACTAAGGAGATCATACCTTCGGCGCTAAGCTCTTCTGAATGTCAGTGAACATGGGAATGAGGGTTGCTGGTTGCTGAAATATCTGGGAAATCTATTCCAGCTGAGTTGCTGAGCTGATTTTAAAAATCAGCCTGCAATTTAAAAATGAAAGCCTGTATGTCCTTTGATACTGAACTAAGATCAGACAAAAATGACAGTAAAAAGCATAAAACCTCCTGTGCATGAGGCTCAGGATTTCTGTCTGGATTTGCCATTCTAAAGATTGCTTCTCATTCAAACTTGGGAACAGAAACAGTTTATCATGCCATTGCTGTAATGTCACTATCAGATGGCTAACCTGTGATCTGCTTTTGCAGAAGTGCATATCAGGAGAAAACTTCCAATTCTTAGGTCTCTGGGAAATGAATCATATCACCTAGGGATAACAAAAATCTCCATCTTTATGGGCAGCCCTTCTCTGCTTCCCATACCTATTGCCCTCCAAAAAATACGTGTGTCCTTCATGACATATGGCTACCACATGAAGAAAAGAGATTAATTTGAATTATTAGATGATAAAATATTTTCCATGTTCAGAATAAAAATTGGTGTTATGGTCTCTCTCTGATGGCATTTTCTGGTTTTGCTTTTTTTTGTTCAAAAGCCAGGACAATTTAGGGAAGATAGGATTTAAGGGAGTTGTAAAGCTGGGGGTACATCTTGGGGAATAATAAGTCTGTGCTAGAAGTAGAGAGGTGCAGTCAAAATATTTAGGATACATAAAAAGCCAGAAAAAAACTGGGAATGAGTCACAGTGTTAATCACACAGAAATCTGCATGCTTTAATCCTCTTTGTAGTGTTCTGCCTTTTAGACCATAAACTCTTCAGGGCAGGACTTTGTCTTTCTAGTGTTGCAGTCAGATTTTTTCAATCAGAGTAACTGAATGTATACAAAATGGGGAAAAATAGCAGGAAACTTCATACTTGTCAAATAAATAGCACAAACAGTTCTTTTATTATGACTTCATGATATAGGAGATCTCTCAACACTATTGGGAGATATACACTAACATATTTCTTCTAACATAACATTGTGTTCTATGAGTTCAACAAAAAATTTTATTCCAACATTGATTTCATCTAGTAACTACAGCATCAGATGATTGAGAGCCTTTTTTGCATGAGTGAACAATTTAAAAAGAGTAAACAAAATAATGTCCTGAGATTTCTTTGAAATAAAAGAAAATAAATATCTGTAATTTCTAAATTTGATAACTTTATAGCTAAAGTTTTGGCATTGAAGACTTTGTATTTATATTATGTTGCTATTTCATATTAGCATCAAAACAAAAGCTCCTGTACTTATCTGGCCTTATGAGAAAACTTTGTGCTCTGCATGTTGATGTTTTTCTGTATGAAATCCTGCCTAGGTCTGGTAGCTGAAGTGCTAAGCTAATCTCCCTTTTTCTGCAGAGATAATAACACGCTAATAGAAACTCCTGACAAGTGACTTGTATTATTTAGCAATTAGCAACTGCCACTGTAATAGAATTGAAACATCAGCAAGGACAAAATGTGAAAAACAGTACTTTTTTTCTCCCCGGAACCATTGTTCTGTTGGAGTGTTGTGCTCCTGTGAAGTAAAACCTTGGCAGAGTTGATTTAATGAAGAAATTTTGAAATATACAAATGCGTTCATTTTATCTTTCCTCATCAGTAGCTTCAGATAGCCCAGGAACATGACTGAATTTCTCCAAATTCTGTGCTGGTCAGGAAATACAACAAAAAAGATCATGAATATAAGTTTGTGGCATAGAAAGCACTGTTTAGCTGCAAATTGTCTTTGTTTTGCTCAGCATGGAAATTCAGTATTTTTCTCCCTTTTGCAGGTATGTTATTTTAAATTAACCAGTACAAATGAATGGAGGCACAAGCACAGCACGAGAACACAATCCAAATAATTAATTTCCCTCAAGTTCATCTCATTTCCCAGAGCATTTTTTTTGTGCTGAAAGAAACATGACACACCAGCAGGACTTGACAAGAAGAACAGAGACATCATGGAGAAAGCTTCTACTTTAGCCAGTCACACAGAGAGGAGAAGCTGCTGCCTCCCAGCAGCTTTGTGCTGCTCTGGGACTGGGTGTGAAACACCAGATGCAAATGGCACAGAGCAGCACCACTGCACCAGATTGCACCAAGCCCAGCAGGAACACTAGGTCAGCTCAACAAAATGTGATAGAAGCCTTTCATCTCTTCTTTTTAAATTGTCCAGTTAAATACATATGCCTTTTCTCAAATAACAATGCAGAATTTGGTCTCTGTTGCTCATGTCAGCAGGTGGACCAGAACAAATGGGGTCTTTGTCCCTATGGTAACTTGAATAACGACAGATCAGTTCAACACTTCCCTTCAGAAAGATTTAACCTTCTGATCAAGAAAAGAAAAAATCCTGTTAAACTCTCAATGTGCTTTTATCCTGACCCATCTGATCTACACATGTTTTTGCAAACTCTGCCACTATTTATGTATCTATGTATCTTAGACCTTACTTTAAATATTTCATAGTAGCAGCAGATCAGCCTTTTGCTGACCAATGTGTTTTAAACTGGCTGCAGACTTTTGCAAATTGAACATCTTTCTTTCTCCTGCCTGGAAGGAACTCCATGTAAAAAGCCACAAAATCACCTCCTTGTTCTCCAACAAATCCTCCCTTCAGTGCAATGCTCACACATTGAAAGTGCCAGACATGAGTGAGACTGCCAATGCATTTGATGCCTGCTAAGGTCTATGATGAAGCAAGAGAGCCCCAATGTTTCTGTACTATCCTTTTAATTGCACTCATCTGTTGCATTTCCTTCTATTCTCATAGAAATCTAGGGGTGGAGAAGAGATTTTTTTTTTTACATTTGTGTTTGTGGAGGGCCTAATATATACAGGTGTCTGCTTATGGATACAGATACTAAGTGGTATAGAAATAGAAGTAATTTATGGGATTAAAAAGAATACTTGATATCAAACCAATTTTTATCATTAATGAAAATTTTCTATCCATAATTGCCAGTTTCACAAGCTAAAAAGGGAGCTCTGCTGTGAGGAGGGTTGATCCTCTGTTCTCTACTACATAATCTAAAGGTATTATCTTCAGAGGCACAGGTTTCCTTGTGCTTTCTGCACTGGCCTGTTTGGGAGAAAACATAGTGGTAACTGCTGAAACGAAGCAGGGCTTGAGTCACAGTGTCTCGAAGGATAGGGCTCATATATATGTATATATATACACACACACATAAATAGCTCCAAGAAGAGGCATTCTATCAGGTTTCACTAACACCAGCTGGAATGAGCCTTTCCAAATAAAGCTTGTAAAAAGGAAAGATGACGACAAGACCTACGTGCACTGAGACACCACTGCTGCTTATGGGAGTACTTATAAAGAAAACTTCCAAACAAATGGATGCTGGGGAAAAGAAATTAAGGCTCTTCTCCTTTTCTTATCCAAGTAGAGACATTAAGAAAGGAACCCCATTAGTTTATAAGTTTATAAGAAAGATTTTCCTAGTTACCAATAATTTAGTGCTGCCAGAGTAATGGCAAAAATGGAGATAAATGATGTGATATAAACTGACACGATATTAAAAACAGTCAATTATAAGTAGGCAAAAAAATAAAGGACTAAAGACATCCTAAAACAAATAAATGTAATAGTTTGCAAATGGATATAAAAGAGAAACAAATTTAACAGGTATGTTATGTTGGCTCTTTGATTTTAAAAACAGTAAAAATGCTTCAATAATTGTAACACATTTTGCTGTCGCTCCCTAATAATTTTAATATCAGTAATTTTTCCGAGTGGTTGAAATTTTATGATGGTAGGGACACTAAAAATTTTCTTTACTAATAAGATATAAAAAGATAACTGGAAAGGCAACAAGAAAGGGAAATATGTTATGTACAATGGTATATTTGGAATTTACATTGCTCAGAACTATGCCATAGACTACTTACTCATAAATAGAAAATAAATTGGCTAAGAGGTACAAAACTTCTTCTGGCTTGCAGATAACCAAGGGGGAAATCTCAATTTTGAAATATTACGTATCTATATGATTTCTATATTAGAAAACTATCAAATTTACAATGAAGCTGCATCTAGAGAATTTTTAGAAGTGACCAAGAAGGAGACAAAACTGTATTGTATGCAGATCTTGGAGAAAAATATGGAGAACCTGTTAATTAGAAAATGCTTAATATATCCTGATGAACATAGACTATTTTGATGACTAAGTTGTTTCAAGGGAGAAGGCTGTTAGTTCCCATATGACAACTATAAAAAGGGAAGGATTTTGAGGGACTGTGCTGTCACAGCAATAACCATCAGCTCAGAAAGCCTCAGGTGTCCAAGTTCGTGGTGAGCAGGCTAGAATTTAATGTAGGCGGGACAGAATGAGTGACATTCACATTGCTCAACTTTAAATTACTAGAACACACACACTTACTTTGGAACTACTTGCTTTCAGATAATTTAAAGTCATGAGGAAGAACTAAGGGCATTTAAATCACCCCAGATCAGCCAGGTCCATGTTTCTTCTTTGACAGTGAAGAAGGACCTCTGTGGCCAGCTCAGCTAGAGCCATCTGCATTTTATCACAGGAATCTGTCCTGCTCCGTGTCTCTTTTACTTTGTTTTAAATCCATTTAAAACTCTGAGTCACATCTAAAAGTTTGAGTCACATCCTTTGGCAAGTGAACTTCCTTCAGTTTTGAGAATTCAGTGTAGTGCTCCATAATTCCTAGGAAATCCGTGCAGATGCTGATGTTAAGATTGCTAGGTCTACAACCAAGAAGAGGAGCCCAAAGTTTTTGTCAGGTCAGATGGATTTCTGTATTTCTGTATCAACTGAAAGGAGCCCACTCAAGGGCTAGAAAGGATCTGGAGAAGGCAGATCTATATAGGTCAGCTTTTCTCCCTGTTAGGAGAAAAGCTGACCTATACAGCAGGAAAAGATGGCACAGATATCTCCTGGTGTATGAGTTTCCTTGCTAACAAAATTCCTGCCTTCCTCCTAGATCTCCAGTGAGTCAAGCAGAGCCACTGGGATGAATTAACAGTTTAGCTGCTGGTACAGACGGCAACTGCATAACTTTCAAGCAGAGATGTGAAAACAAGCACCAAATTGTGGCATGAAGTCAGAATTCCTTATTTAGAACTCTGAGGCTGCCCCCCATGCAGTGAGGTTAAAACCAGCCCTTTGTCTCTGTATTCCATTTTAATATTTCATTATTGTATTTGTATTTGCTTTTTTATTGTGTACATTAATGTCTTATGAGTAGCATGACACATTGTTATCCTCTGAAAATTAGTTTCTAGATTTCAGTTAATTTTTGTTATTTTTGGACAGAAATACTGAAGTAGCACAAGACATTTAACAGTCCAGTAAATAAAGGAGTTGATTTGTCACTGATCCAATTTCCAGGAGCAGGCAGGAGCCTGCTCACAACTCTTGAGCAACCAGACTAATCATCAAAGCAAATGAATGCAGAGATCACTCCACAGACCATTCCCCCACTCTATGCTGTCCCCGAGAAACTGAATGTCAGGGGGAAAAACCACAAAGAAGCATCCTTTAGAAGAAGCATCTTGTCTAGCAAATAGATGGCAATACAAAAAACTATCCTCTGCCACTGAGGAAACAGCAAGCCTGGCAGAGTCCCTCTGCTCCTGACTGTAATGTAACGTCGTTGTCGTTAGTTCGCAGCTGCGGAGGCATTTTCACAGAATAGACAGGGAAATTAACATACTGCCTAGGGCTACTCATGTTTAACACCTCACTTATTTCCCTACTATAAATAAAGGATGGCAAACACACACTGCAGCAGGTTATCATGTGAACATACTCTCATATGTTTATAAAAATTTTAAACCGTAGAAAGATCCTAATTATCTATTTCAAATTCCAGTCAGCATCACAGGAAGAGCACTGAGTCACAGGGCAGAGGACTCTGACACTCAGGTCACTTTCCTCCTCTCAAGAAAATTTACACTGGCTGGCACAGGTTCTTCATCTCAGTAAGACCCGAAAGAAACCAAGCAATACAGGAGCAGTAGGGAAAAATCTCCCCTTGTAGAGGTAGAAATAATGCTGTGTCTACTAGACATTTTTCTTAAGTCTTTTCCCTATCAGTATGAGAATATGATTTAGCAGAGATGAGCAATCCATGTTGAATATAATCAGTCCAGCTTGCACAGGTGGTTCTTCTATTTTGGTCAGCTTCTCACATTCATTTTAGCCCCTCTTTACTCATCTTTGACAATTGCATTGATACTTTTTCCTTTGATTTTCCATTAAAACAGAAATCTGCTTCACTTTTGGACCCCATTGTAAGACTACAGAAGACATGAAAAACTTTGTGACACGGAAATAAATTAAGATGTTGTTCATTCACTTCAACATCAGAGTCTTTGAAAATAGCAATGATATCAAAGCAGCATAGTGTGGAATTATAATTGGGAACAATTGATGACAATTCCAAACTTTCTTTCTTCTTTCTGGAGGCAGGAGATTAATACAGAAGCATTGATACCTTAAAATAGTTCATTGCAAGAAATTTCATTCATAGAAGAATGATTGTGATGATAAGATAGATAAAGGATCTAATTTTTGCCATTAAAAAATATGCAGTTTTTAATTTTATTTCTGATACCTGTAAATTTTTCTTTACTTGCCAATTTGTCTACTTGTAATGCAAAATAATTTTCAGGTTTTCAGCTTTTCTTAATCTCTACGTGAAAGAAGGGGTTTTATAATTGAGGTTTTGAGGTGGTTGCTGTTGCCAGTTAAACTGCCTGATAAACTAATTTAGAGACCCATCCTGCAATTAATAATGTGTGAACAGACTGGTGCACCCTTACAGAGCTCCACAGATGTCTGCAGGACTTCTTGATGCTTTATCATTCTGCAGCATGCTGTTAGATCAAGACCTTGAAAGGTTAAGCTGGAGCCCAACCCATGTTATTTTGATAATGTGGACTACTTTAAAAACTGTGTTGAGAACCTAAAAATGCTGAGTTTGGGTCAGTTGCTGTATTTAATTTTCATTTGGAAGGGATAGTATATCAGTTTTGATTTCTTGGGGGTTTGGTTTGGTTTGGTTTGGTTTGGTTTGGTTTGATTTGGTGGAGGGGCTGTTGTTCTTGTTTTTTGTTTTTTACTTTAAACATTATAAGGGGGAAAAAAAGTGTAGTATGAATAACACCTTGAATATGAAAAAGACTAAACTAGGAATATAGAATGCTAAATGGTCATACATTCACAGGAACCTTCCAAAAATGGAAAGGCTGCTACCAGAGCATTACAGTACTGCAAGAGATAAGGCTAACAGATCCTTGAATGTTACCAAGATTACCTGGGATTTGAAGTGGTGGGAAAAGCAACACCGTATGAAAAAAGGAACAGATTTTATTGTTTCACTGAAGTTATTAGTCATTACTGCATTTGAGATCAGCAGCAAACTTTTTTTTTTCCTAGCAAAATTGACATTTCTTTGATTTGTCTATGGTACAGATCTGGAAACTTACTTGATTCTTGTAAAGAGCTGTTAAACCTTTCAGTTTTCTTCTGTTTAATTAAGACAGTAAGTTTGGTGTCATGTCTGTTGCAAAAGTTAGAACAGAAGATGACAGATTTTCTTTAGTAAAGGAAGAAAATTTAAAATCTATGATTAAAAAAATGTGAAAGAAAGGGAGATGAGGCTAGCACTTTCTATTAGTGTATCTTTTATAATTAATTAGTCCTATTTTGTTTACAAATATTTTATATTTCTGGCAGTGTTTTCCTTGTCCAACTGGCATTCTTGTCTTTTTTAGTGAGCAACCCACCAGCTCTTTAAAAAAAACACTTTCTCACTTCATGAAACTCTCATCTGCTAACTGTAAATATAAATTCACATTATATGTAGCTATAATATTACAAGCTGGCATTATTCTCAGGAGATCCCATATCTTGAACTTTAGAACACATTTCCAATATCTGTAATCCTACAGAAAGTCAAAATTATCTGAAGTGCAGAAAAAAATATCATTTTGACTTGCTTTGGGTTTTGTTCATTCACACATGACCAAAGCCTCAGATAGTGACTGCAGACTTGCTTCCTATGTTATCAAGCCTGAAGATAATTAACAAGTCTGAATGAGTGTTTTCAGGGGTGGATGTCTGTTACTTGAACTTTGGAGATTGAGGCTAGTGATCTCTCTGGAAGGGATCTGTTTCCCATGAGAAGTTACCAGTTTGAAGCAGGACTTCAGGTACAGCTTCAGAACTGCATGATGTGGGTTGGGCAGTCAGATCAGTGCAAAACATTGTCTCATTTGCCATTGGAATCTGTGGGGGAAACCCCAAACTTTATAAAAAACATTCAGAGTTATATACTATCTACTTAGTTTACTAAATCAGACAATTTAAAATATTTGAAAATTCTCTATTAAACTATTATTAGATTGCTTGCTATTTACATGTCTTAATAATATATAAATTGCTCTGCTTTCAGTATGTGGTATTATCAATATGAGAATGTTCTGTCTGGATGACAAACTTAGACACACTGGTTTGTTTTGCAATGGTACAGAATTAGCATTGTTTTCACAACTGGTTCTGTGGAAGTCAGTTCTGACTCAGGTTATTTCATATGACATCAAGAAATTTAAATCACAACTTTCTGTGAAAAGAATTATCACTTTCTCCTTGAGAACAAGGACATGCAGTGTTTGATTTCTCCTGTCTTTATTCACACTCTATTTCTTAAGGAGTAGCAAAAGCTATTTATTCTTCTAACCCCTGTGTAAGTACCATGATGATTCACGTGTGGCTTCAGCTCAAGAAAACCAGGGAGAAAGAGAGGTGACAGGCCAGGTTCAGGGAAATATGTTGTTCTCTTGTATTTGTATTCTACTGATCCATCAGCAGACAACAATACCACATCTCTTTGTGCGGACTTCAGACAGTACAGCTGGCATCAATAAATGCTGTACTTCTAACAGCAAACAGAGCAGGAGATAAGTTTAGGTGAGAAAACATATTTCATCTGCAGAGGCAGAGCCAGAGACCCTTGGGAGATGCTACACAGAACACAATTTAAATTTTGAGGGATTCAAATAGCTTCATATAACTTTCTCATGCTAAACCTGGAGTTTCTGTTCTGTCCTATTCTGAGCAATATTCCTGGTCTCGCTCTTGGTACGTAGGAAGATACAGGCAGTACAAGGGCCAATCCTTATATTCTAGCCATGACAGCTGCCTTTCTACTCTACAGAAAGAGGCAGAACAACTTTTTTAGGGTCGAATTGAGGGGCTAAAGGACTGGTCTCAGAACTCCCTGCTCCTAAGCACAGCAACATTTCAGAACGTAACTCTCTAACTCTGATTAATATAAACCTCACAGATGAAATGATAAAGAATCACTACGAGCTGCAGTGAGAATAATTTAGCTATTTGAAAGCTTTGAAATAGTTTCACTTCATCTTTGAAGTCTAAGGAAGCAAGACTGTGTGAAGTCCTGCTTTTTAATTTAATTTTCCTTTTGTTCAATGAGTCATCTTTTCATAGGCCTTTACCATCATTCTGTAGCAAAAATAATGTATCAGACATCAATGTATGAGGTCAAAGATGAGCTTTGATGACATTTGAAATTTGAAAGCAGTCTTCAGTAATTACATTTTCCATTTGGATTAGCAGTTTATTATATAACGCTTCATATTTCAGAAGAGAAAACCTACACTTGATAATTATTTATCATATTTAGTGACAGCATATTTCAGAGAACTTTTAGCAAATTTTTCAAGCATATTTGCAACTTTCAAGTTTAAATCCCACGGAATATTTAAAGCTCTTATGCTACTAAATTAGAGATACTTAGTTTGAATTCTTCATGTTTATTCCAATAGAAATTGAAAAACCCAGCCGGTTTTAGGTGACCACAGATTTATTCATGTATAGGGTATTTTGGTAATTTATTGTTGGGTTAGATACCCTTTCTAAATGCAAAGATGTTTTCTGTTGGAGGCCAGCTAAGACCTATGCACCATGTTAAAAAACTCAAATTAGGATTGCTTTGGTAAAAGTATGACTTTCACCCAGAAATATTTTAACATTTATTAGTTAGGATTTAAAATTAATGCAAGCAGCATACAAAAATGCAGTAGGTCTAATCAAAAAGGAAAAAAATCCCAATTATACTCTATTATTTCTCTACTGTCACATACATTAGGCGGTCTACAGACATACAGCATGAAAGCAAAAGGCCAGTTCTGTCAGAAATGTGTTGGTAATTTGATAAATCAGACCATTAAAGGGAGTAAAAGCAACCTCACGGGATTACGATAGAGGTAGCTTTTTTGGAGGATGAAATTTTCATTAGCTAAAACAAAAATCAACACTTAGGCTGCTGAATAGAATTCTCTAAATAAGTTTTCTAAGTAGACCTGTCAAGGATGATTGTCAGGAATAAGACTGGACTGGTCTCAGTTCAGTGGGTCTCTCCCACCTCCTAACTCAGCAATGTACTAACAATGATTCTTCCCGTTTTTTCTGTCAGGTCCTCAGAGTATCCCTACTGGCAACACAGCCTCCCACTGCAGTTTTTTATAATGATACTGTGAAATACTGCTCCTTTCCTGCTTGAGACCACAGCTCAGGCACTCAAACCACATTTTCTGACATGCTCAGAGGAAACTGCACGATTTTTACATCTGTTTATTTACACAATAATATCACAATTACCTTTTCTCCCCCTTAGACCATTGTACCTAAAGCCTCCAAGCAACAGACCTAAGAATGAATCAGTTTCTTTTTGATGTGTAGCTAGCACACATATGTAGACATAATGTAGAATTTGCTCTTAAAGTGGGACTCAAAATGGAACCAAAGCGGCATAATTGAGTTGATTTTCTCTTCAGAGAGTATTTTCAGACAAAGGTCTTCTTTTTCATTTTAAATTATACAGACTACAGTGAAGTCATTATGTACAATTTCAGTGCACTGCACTAAGAAAAATAGTCTTTTTCAGGAAAGAAGAAAAGCTACGACATTGTTTTGATGATTTTGAATATTGTAGAATTTATTTGAATAAAGCCTTTGTTTAAATCTACAGTCAGATAGTTGGAAAATTATTGAATAAAATAATAATGAAACACAAAAACTAATTGGAGTATTTTAAGAAAGTTACTGATTAACGTGTTTACGGGATTATCTTATTATCTGGAAATATTTGGGGTCTGAAGAACCTGACCAGCGCACGTAGACAAGGTCAACAAGAAAGAAGCAGTATTTTTTCCTCGTTCAGTTCTTTGTACAGACTTGGGAACTGCTCCTCTGAGAGAAAGAGAATTGCTTACCAGTAGTGCTAAAGAGATTTGGATGACTGCCCTATCTGACCTCCTGGCAGTAGAACCATGATTCTGGCAAGTATCATCAACAAAATCAGAAATCATGACCTGATTTCCCACCACACTTCTGCTCCCATGACACTCAGGAACTACAACAGCTTCTATTTCTATGTGTTTCTTTTCCATTGCCAAATTAGCACTTTGTACTCAAATATTTACATAATATTATGATTACACAATCATTTCTGAAGGAAAAAATTATCTATTTTTCTTACCAACTTTTGGACTCTACCCACAGAAAATCTTATTATAAATGAAAAAGCTGTGACTGCTTTCCTTGTGGAATATTGGCCATTTAATAGCAGTGAACTAACTTTTAAACAAGATCTACTTTACCCTTTTTATCTGTTAGATAAAAGGGCCATATCTAAAGTCATAGAGTCAGTTTCAACACTTTCTTGCAACTGATGATAAACTACGCATAAAGTTGTATTGGGTTTGCATGGCCAAGCTTTAAGAGCGGGGGTGGGCTTCAGGGGTGGCTTCTGTGAAAAGCTGCCAGAAGCTTCCCCCACGTCCAGAAGAGCCAATCCCTGTTAGTTCCAAAGACAGATCCATTGCTGGTCAAGGTTGGACTGATTAGAAATGGTGACAATGCCTCATGAGGTACCATATTTAGGAAGAAGAGGAAGAAAAAGAATATAACTGACCGTGTAGGCATGCAAGGAATATTACCTATATTCAGAAAACTGCTGCTTTTTGTATTTGCTTTGCATTTATGACTCTTCAGCAGTAGTCAAGCCCCATCACTGGGTTGTAAGTTACTTTATTACAATATTAACAAAGGCACTAGCATATGGCAAATCCAGGAGTTTGTTTTCATTGCATGCTGTAATCAAATGAGAACTGCTTGCATACAGGTAACAAAGCAGACAAGAAAATTCTGAGACCTTGACCAACTATGTCAGGTGATTTTTATAATGCAGGTAGCAAACAATTTAAAACTCTCTGACTACAGTAAGAACTTAGGGATGGTTATTATTTCATTGTCTCAAATTGTAAAGATTTTACATGTTATTCTAGAGCAAGATAATGAGAGTGAAAACACTGAAAGGCAAAAAGCTATTTTTATCAATTACTTCTTCTCCTCTGAGTATGTAATCCTCATTTGAAAGAAACTCATAAGTGGAAAATAAATCCTTCAAAACAATTTTTATAGCTACTCTCACTAGAATAATTTAGACTAAATACCTCATTATATTAATGCAAATTAGTTTTTACTATACAATGGATACCTTTAAATAAATCCTTGTCATTTAAATAAATTCAGGAACTATCAGAGCACTTCAGGAATGTCCAAGTACCCTACGCAGAGGAAAGGAAAAATGAGCTTCATAAATCATTGGAACTGAGTAAAAATATATACATATATGTAGTTTAAATTTTGAATGTAGGTTGTGTGCAGGTATCAATGTAGATAACAGGGAAATGACTGTGGAACTTCTGAAATTTTCCTCAGCTCATGCTTTAACATGGATGTTTAATATTAATTGCCAGTATAATTTTTAATTTCTATTTGACCATTAAAATATTCAAGGTCTGGTATAACCTTAAATATATGTACAGTCCTGTTCTGAAGAGCTTGCTATAGAAGAGGTCTTGTTTGTCATACATGCATTTTACCCCTAAATGCAATGCATTTGAAATGTTGATTTTTGTTCCAAGAGATTCTCATTTGTCTTCTGTTAAGGACTGATATCCATAAGAAACACAATAACCTTCTATGTCTCCCTTGAACCCCTCAGGAATTTTCTTCTTGTATTGCACCTGGAGATAATAAGAATAGCTTAAAGGTGCTGCAATTACAATGTTTCGTTCCAACGCCGTATCTATTCCCCTACTTTATTACTTTTTTTCAGTATTCCTGCTATATTATATAATCTCAAGTTTTTCATGAATTAGCCAAACTACAGTACAAGTACTAAGTATCCTGCATTTTCTGTCTTCAAGAAGAGACATCTTCTAATACAGTTAACATTTCTTCCAATACTTTAAAAATAATTACAGCATAATTGAACTTGAGGAGCCATATAATACAGTTCTGTAAAAACAGACAAACAGGCAAAGGAACGTTTTTATTATTGCTTTAAGAGAGAGGATTCCTCCTGAGAAGAGGAAAATAGACAATTACAAGACCACAGTCCTGGACTTCAGAAGACCAGATTTTAATCTGTTCAGGAAGTTGCTCGGAAGAATTCCCATGTGAGGCCATCCTGGAGACATGCGGCGTCCCGAAGAGGTGACTGAATTTCAGGAATCACCTCTTCCATGCTCAGAAGTGGTCCATCCACATGCATAAAAACTCACACAACTGTGGCAGGAGCAACTTGATCTCTTTGAAGTTCCTGCTCACAGCAGGGGCATTGGGCTAAATGACCTTGAAAGGTTCCTTCCAACTCAAACTATTCTATGGTTCTACTATTCTATAGTTCTTTGATTGCAAACCACTAGTGATCTTTGAATGGTGCTTAGAGGAGGCTCATGAGGTCTGTAGAAACAAAAAGTCTTTCCTGTCATTCCTCCTCTCAAATCCCTAGAAAAGTACTCCTGGCGGCCAGTTCCTGACACATGAGAGGCAAGATCACGACTGGGAGTAGTCAGCATGGATTTGTGAAGGAAAAACCTGGCTAACCAATGTAAAAGTATTCTATCATAAAATATATTGAATATTTTTTACCTTGGCTGAAGCAAGCATTTTGTTGCTGTATGTTATAACATCCTCATGCATAATGAAGTACAGGATAGGGAATTAGACCATGAGGTGGACTGAAACCTGGCTCAACTGCCACTCTAAAAGCCTTGTGGTCAGTGACAGAAAATTCATCTGGGTGCCAGGCCCTTACAGAGAGCCCCAGGGGTCAGTGCTGAGCCAATGTTGTTTAACAATTTCATTAATGAGCTGGGGAACCGGACAGAGTGCACCCTGAGGTATAAAACTGGGAGAAAATGTCAATATACCAGATGGCTGTGCTGCTGTTCAGAGGGACCTCAACAGGCAGGAGAAATGGGCCATTGTTGCTTCCTTCCATCAAAGCAGATAAGAAGTGTCCTGGCTGCCATTAGGGAGAATGCTGCCAGCAAGGTGACCATTGATGAGGCCACCTCTGGAGTGTGTGTCTACCTCTGGGTTCTCCAGCACAAGGAAGGCATGGCCATACCAGAGTGAGTCCCTTGATTCACCATGAAGACAGTTGAAGGGATTTTTAGAGACTGAAGCATCTAACACACAAGTGACTGAGAAAGGATGCTTAACTTCTAGAAGAGGGTGTTCATTGAGAATCTTATCCATGTTTATAAGGACTTGATGGAGAGTAGTAAAAAAGGCAGAGCCAGATTCTACTCAGGGACAGGACAAGAATCAATGTGTATAAATTAAATTCAACAAAGTTCATTTGCATTTATGAAGAAGATTTTTAATTATGAAAGTGGTCAAGTACTGGCACAGGTTGTCCAGAAAGGTTTTGGAGTCTACATCCTTGGAGATACTAAAAACCTGACTGGAGATGGCCCTGCTCTTGCTGACCCCTGTTGGACTAGATGTTCTCCAGAGGTCCATTGCAACCTCAGCTGTTCTGTGACTTGGTTAAATGTTAATTTACAAACACTGAGCCTCCTTTCAAAATCAATCATAAGTGTGAAAGAAAGCCAAATTACATGGTCTATCTGAATATTTCACAAACTAAAACAAAGGGGAGTGAGTATTCTCCTTTGTGAAAAGGAATGAAGTTCATCTGAAGTAAACTTGCAGACAAAAGTTCACAATTTGTTCTATTCTTCTTAGCCTTGTTCTACCATTAAAAGGCAACAAAGCTGCCTGTTCAGATTTAAAATGTGATGTTCCTTTTGAAAGCTATTCAAGAGCAGCAGCTGGTTGGATGGTTTAGGGCTCAGTGAACATCAGGCAATATATATCACAGCTGTGAACCCTGGAAGACTATTGATCCAGTAGCCTCTTCTAATTGTTAATGGAGGTATGGACATCCTAACTGACATGACACTAAAACTAATAGCTCCAGGCACCTGTAGAAATCTCAGAGATTTCCACTTTAACTGTACACTCAACAATTTTATCACAAGCATGGGAGTAAATCAAATCTGTCATAAAAGTACTTAAAAACAGAAAGTGGCACTTGATTAACATACATATTATTATTTGTGGGACTTGCAGGTGCCTTTGAGAACCTAGAGAGTGCTCTTCTTCAATAACACTTTACATTTTTCCATAATACTTTACAATCATAGACAATGGGGATATTTATGGATTAAAGAAAAATCAATTAGAAACTCAGTGCTTGGTTCTCCATGTTTTCTCCCAAGGTCTTCATGCTACAATGGTTACTATGAGGATTAAAGATCAAGATTTCAAACTAATTTGGTTTGGGTTTCTTTCTGATAGATGATTAATGGAAAACACTAAAATCTGGAGAGTTAATATATTGAGTCAACATTGTAAAGTATCCATGTTAATTGGAATAGTAAGCCACGATTTTCTCAAAAGCGATTTAAGGCCAGATTTGCAAAGACATTTAGATAGAGACAGAGGCAGCCATAAGAGAGTCGTACATCAAATAATAAAATAGTATTAAATCCTCATATACCACTCATAAATATTTTAGGTAGTTATACAACTATTAAAATATGCTCCTCAGACATTTTGAAACAGAGATTTGGTATGATATCCAGACACGTGCAAGGGATTCAAGAGCCTTAACTCCAACAGCAGTCTCCAGGACTGTGATTTTAAATCACTAAGTCACCTGGTAAAAATGGGACAGGCTTCAAAGTTACTTACATGCTTTTGAAAAGGCCACCCTTTTAGAAAATGAGTTAACATTTACCCAGCCTGGTCACAATAGCCTGAAGAACATTAGATTTCAGAACCACAAGGACAGTAGGATCTTATCTTAAAAATCTATTTAGATTTAAAAATTAATGATTGTATGTGGGGCTCAATCTAAACTCGATTATGCAATTTAAAAGCAATGCTAAAAAAATTAAAACATTAAGTCTGCAAAATTAACTATGCAGAGATTAGAAAATGTTAGATTTAAGATTTTGTTGTGTAACTTTACATTTGCTTTCAGGTGCTTGGGTGCCTTATTTAACTGTATGGTCATAAAATACTTTTCTCTGAGGATCTACTTCATTCAGGGAATGACAGTGCCCACAAAACTAATCAAAGTTCTGTACTTAATGAGTCTATAACATGATTGCATGCAAATTTATATGCAAATGGCCAGTTGTGCATCTAAGTGGCTACTTGTATATGTCATTATCTGATTTGCATGCATAATCACTGTAATTAGACACAGATTTAAAATATGAAACCATAGAGTGTGCTGCTGAAAAATATGACTTAATTCATGCATTAGTCATGTCTATTCCTAAAAAGCACCCTGCCTCTCTTATGGCTGCAGTCCGTGATCTATGGAATCCTTACTCAGTTACCCCATATGAACTGAGAACAATCTTTAAACTAGGACAGATCTATGCATCACAATTAGGTAATATCCTCCTTTCCAAGTAGTATGAGGTTATATTCCTCCCACTGACATCTAAGGAAATTTTCAAAGACTCTGTATCAGTTCTGAATTTGCACTCCCAACTGACCCTTCCCCAGTGCAATCCAAGATTGAAACCACAAATTCAATAGGCCAGAAGCAGAAGAGTGCAAGGAAAGCATGAAGACATGTTACTCTTTATCAAGCAAACATGTTGCATTCAATTTGGATGACCTGCAAACCTCATCTTATATTTTCCATTCCCTACATACTAAATTCTCAATATAGGCTAATCTATCTTCACTTTTATGTGAAGTATTAATGGGAGGTCTGGATGACCTCTATATTCTGCAGGGAACAGGCTGCTACTCTTTTGTGATCCATATGGCAGTCTGGTCTGCTATATTATGCCTGTATAAACCATTGCCTATATAAACACCTACGGATGATAGAGAAGATATCAGCAAAACATACCATGCACGTGATGTTCCTTAAGTCTAGGGAAGCAGATAAAGTCTGTTACATGGAGATCTTTGCCATAAGATAATTATTGCACATGCATTAATCAGAGAAAATCTGAAATGGAATAAAGATGTCAGCAGCAATTGGCCCAATTTAAGATCTCTGAAGGCACTGTGAAGCAGAAGTGTGTTCAGTGTTCCATTAGGAGTCTTACAAAAGAAGATCTGTGCATTAAAAGTGTTCCCTGAGGCCATGAAGCTCAGTAATCAGTCAGGTACTAGTTTTTGTAATAAATTAAAGTTAATTTTTAAATTAATCTAGTCTCATATCAATAGGTGGCAGCATGCTTCTTTGATGACCTTTGGTGAGACACATCAGTGATACCACCAGACTGAAACTAGCACTAAGAGAAAGACAAGGTGGTCTGGGAAAACAGGAGGCAACTGCACTGAGCACCACTGCTCCACAGTTCTCATAATTAAGCTGAACCAACTCCAAAAAGAAACTATGGAGCTGAGAGAGTTACTTTGAGACCATTTGACTGTGACTATGCTTTTAGTGCATGTGTTTAATTAGATTGTTACAATTAATGGCATGCAGCATCTGTCAGCATAATCCTCAGGACAAACCTTCTTCAGGATAACTGTATGAAGCTGAAAAAGAGTACTCTCCCTGTTCTTTTTAACCATTACTCAGAATGCCCAAATTAATGACAATGCATATGTGGAAAAAATTCATCTGACTGAGAGCTTTCCCATTCAGTCTTGGAAAAATAAAATTAGTGGGGTTGCAATGGGTTCCTTGAGCTAATACTGTTAGTACCACTAACATGATAATGCTAGCAATCCTAATCCCCACAAACTTTGTCTTGGTAGGACAAAGTGGGCATGACAGAACAGCACAAAATACTGACTTTTTTTTTACATTTTTATGACATCTATGGAGGCCTCACGACATCAGTGTCTCACTGGCAGCAGTGCTGGAAGTAAACATATTGAGGATTAGTCATGGATGTCTTATGGAGCCATATGTTAACATACATGCAAACTTTAGCCAGCATAAAAAGGTCTTGCTTTTTCAAATATTACCAGTATAAACATTTTCTAAGATTGACACATTGCTTAAAATCCACATTTCCTTGTTTTATTCCCATTTATTAATCTATCCTTACTAAAAACCTTTATATAATCCATGTCCTCTCTCTAATCAATGGAGAGGGATGATAATTTACAAAGCAGCAACTAATTCTGCCAGTTTAAGAAAAAGGAACTATTTTGTATAATTCTACTTGTGCTGAGTCATAGCAAAATTTCAAACTGAAACCACAGTAAAAACCTGTTATTTCTGAATGATGGCTGTTTGCTACTCACCCTGAAATTACTGACTACATTACACACATCTACAGATTCTCTTGTATGCTGCTTTCACCACTTTTATTGTTATTTCCTTTCATCTAAGTCATAAAGGAAACACATTGTCTTTCTTCTCCACTAAAATTAATTTCCATTCCCATTATTCTATCAGCAACCCGATAAAAACACTCCTTTAACTTGTGAAAAGATCTATGCAAAGCAGGAAGAAAGAATAAATCTATTCAAAATTTAAGATAAACTGAAATATACACATGGAAGTCTCCAGGGCTGATTCATAAGGAACTGATGGAGGGACTGCCTCACTGTCAACATCTATTATGTGAAACTAAATTAATTTTTTTTATTCTTTACAAAGATATTCACAAATCTTGTAATGCAGAGAAGCATAATGAACATACAAGTGAGTTGGGAGGTAGACAGATCAAGAATAGATAGCTCTGTGCGCGCGCGCGCGCGTGTGTGTGTGTGTGATACACGGCTACTGCCACCATTGAAAGGAGATGGGAAGCAAGGTGCAAGCCTTGAAAGCAAGGTGTCTTTGCCTGTCTGAACATTAAGAAGAAGTGTGTTCCTCTAACCACTTTTTCTGTAATCATCTATATTTGGATAAAAGCTTTTAAAAATATTTTTGCTAAACATTTCTTGAAAATGAGCATTTCTTTCCTCTCCCAAATTTCCCAAGGAATTTTGAAAACAAAGTTCTAAAATGCTACTGAATCCTGTCTTATATGTCTTCCAAAAACAGCCTCCCCCAAAATTATTGATAAATCTAGCTGTTTTATTTTGCAGAGATGTTTAATTAAGTTTATTATGTTTTTTATAGATGTTTTTTATCTTGTGAACACCTTGAGATACCACTTGTATGTTTTACTTCTCCACCAAACCAGGCACTCTGGACAGACCCTTCCTACAAGAAAGTTTTCATCTTCTATTTGATTATACTCCTAAAATATTGATCATAACGCAAAATTAAAGGACCTTTTTCACTCTTTTAGAACATCTTTAAGTATGGTTTGATTCCTGAATACCCTAGTCTTATTGAACACATCACCAGCTGAATGCTTTGCACTGAATGTTTTATAATTGTATGAATGTTTCCTCATGACAGTAAAAACTGTATTCATAATTATGCAGACTGAGGTGTGGTAGATTCAACTCCTTGCTGAAAAATGAAGAAATAAACCTGTATATGTTATCCACAGGCAATCAAGTTACAGTCAATCAACTAATGAACCCTTTTCTTGGGAGCCTATTAAGTGCATCCCTGCATGAATTAGTATGAATAATACCGTATCTGAAGCAGATGACAGTTGAAGCAAGGGGAAAAAGTGAAGACAATTTCCCAAAAAAAGTATTTTCAGCTTCACTGCGCATGCTTTTAAAATAAACCAAGTGTGGCAGACAAACCTTGGCAAATTAAAACACAAGGTTCTTTTTTACTTTTCCACAAATCATGCAACAATTATAAGAATTTCACTTGGAGACCCTAAAGTGTGTTTTGCCAGCTGAAGATTTTTTATTTTAAATGAAGAATCATTGAAGTGCTTGATAGTCATACATGAAAGGAAATGTTTTCCTTTCTGGTTTAAGGTTCTATGTCTAAAGTTTATGGCTCACATTCTGAGCAATGTCACCTTCAATAAGAGGAAAAGATCCATGCCAGTTTACACCAAGAGATGATCTACTTTCTGCTCCTCCTTCCAAAACGGTATTGGATATTCAGAAACACTCACTCCATTTGCTTCTCCAAATAAATGCATTGCACAACAATTTCTATGCAACTGTAATGGTTTTAAATATCTCTATGTATATAGTAAAAAAAAATTGGTGGAGGTCAGACAAGGAATGTATTAGGCTACATCCCTTTAACCTCATTGAAATACTATAAATTTATCTATTACTGTACTGCCTAAAGATTCCGCTTACCTTCCTTTAATAGTTAATATAAGTAACTATATCCTAGAACTCTATTTTCAGTTTGCTAAAATTAATTTGTTCTGTCACCAGGCTTTGATAAGACTGTCAGAATGTAATTTTTTACTATACTTGCCGTTGTTCACATCACTCTCAGAGGTTTGCACTCTCACCCCACATACAGACCCCAATAAGAGCTGCATAAAACCTTAATGCTCAATTAATAAGCTGTTGCTAGTTGTAAACCACATTCTCAGATCAGAGAAGGGTCAAGAAGACAGACCTGCTTGCAGGACAAGCAAGAGACAAATTAAGTTAGGCAGCACAAACTACAAGTAGGTAAGAGAATCCAAGCTCAGCCTTTCAGAAAGAATTATGTGCCTCTATGTCAGCTGAAGGAGACTGGATGGGAAACAGCTTCAGATCAGCTCCTCTCTGATTTAAGGCACATATTTTATCCTTGTTCTACCACTAAAGAAAACACCTTATCCATAGTTAAATTACAGGTTAGGATTGAGAGCCGTTAGTTCTTCAACTAAAAATGCCAGAACTTTTATGTTCTCCTGCCATATGAGATCGAGAACTTTTCAATAACACTGTGTTGATTACAGCCACAGAAACTACAACAATTTTAGCTACCCTTGGGAAATGGAAAACAGGAAGGTTCAATCAAAAATGAAACCCCAATAATGAGCTTAATACAAGATCCCAACCTAGGGAGTGAACCCCATGCAGACCGTACTTGTTTTATTTGTATTCCTATTCTGCAATTATTCCCTTTCAAATTACTACATTTTGTGTGAAACCTCACATGCTCATCAGCACAGAAGCTGATAGGGAACACTACCAAACTCCAGGCAGTTGTGTGCATGCTGGAAGCATGCGGCATACAGACTTCAGCTGGGGCTTTTGCTGCAAACTCAGCAGCAGTAGAGGAAAAAGGATTCTGTTAACAGCACTTTTCCCCAAGTGTTTAAAGACAGTATTAAGGGCCTTCTTATGTATATAGCTTTTGCCTTTGTGGTTTTTACACTGGAAATGCAGATGCAGTAATGGCTGCATTCTCTTGTTCAGCATGGTGGCTGTTTTTCTCACATCACTGAAGGTTGGGTGTGGAGTGCTTGAAGTGAGCAAGCTTATGTCCCTTCTGCCAACATTTTTTAAAATCCTCTATATTATGATTATACACGACATGCAAGTACGTATTGCTGCAAGCAAGTGGTTAGTTTTCATTGTCTCTTACTATGCTTTTATTGTTCATAATTGTCTTGCTAATTCATTATGCTGTCTAATTGTTTTTGTATAACAGGAACGATTATGTAAAATGTTCCAACATGCATGAAATTTCAATGTTATAAAATGTCACATAAAAAGCAAACCCAGATGTTAATTCAAAACTCAGTGTAGATTGCAGACATTTGCATTGTTTTTACTCCCTGAGCATAGGGCCAAAACTTATTTTGATATACTCTGTTTCTCATACAAATTTTAGAAATTGAAAAACAGCTATGATTAATAAAAACAATTTTGAGTGAAATTACGATGCCTGCTGAATGTCTTCTTGGGCGTATAGGCAATGACAAATCAATTTCTAGTATACTTTGTGACAGCTGAAAGTAGCTGTGCAACCCTTAAGCTGAAGCAGTTTAATTAAACCTTGGCATTTTAACAGAATAAAAGAAAATTAGCTATCCTATTTCATTTCCCTATAGTGTAAACAGAGTGTATGACAGGCATCTGTGTGATATATAATTAATCCCAACAGTCAAAAAATTCTTTCAAGGATAGTTATGAAGACTTCAGCTCATGTATACAATAAAGTTTATATCCCAAAGTTGCTCATTATGTATTCCTCAAATTACTTAATGGGATGATTTATTGTTGTACACACTGTGAAAGAGAAAATTATGGTTATATATAAAAGTAGATGCATTATACATTCATATTTGTAACTCCAAAGAAAGATAACTAGAAGCAACTGCACCTAACAAAGCCAGAGAAAAAGGTCTGCAAAGTACATTTCATGTGCTACAAAAACTGTGTAAAAGGAAGAAGTACTTTTCATTACTTTTTAATAAAATATATAATAAAATATTTATTCATTGGTTTGAAATAAGCATCAATGAAGTATGAAAAAGCAAAGCATCTTTACTAATAACATTGAATGACATCAAAGTATATTATTGAACAGCAATTTATGTTTAAATTGATTTTAATGAGCATGCAATTCATAATCAAGCCAATTTTCAATTAAGTGATAATTGTACAGTGACAGCAGGGTGACATGCTGCTGCACAGCGGAGCAGAAGCAGCAAAAAGGGTAAAAAAGTTTCCACCTATATCCTGAAGGGACGAAAGAAATAAGCACGTAACAAGTTCTCAGCTAGCCAGAAAAGGTTTACCGCAATTTCACATCCAGTAGGGCATTTTAACTGGCTTCCAGCTGCTGCCCCAGGACAGTTGTCTCCTACAAATCCCATCTCACACCATTTTCATCCCATGGCTGCTGTGGATATGCCAGAGCACAGCATGCTCACTTGGTTGTGTAAGCAGGTGAGTCAAGGTCCAGGTCTCCCCTGACAATAATGGGAGTGTAAACCTTTAGTTTACGGTTAGATATAGATGGCCAGTTGTGTGAAGGTTTCTAAATCTCAAACTGAATCTTATCCTTAGAGCAGGAGCCAAAAAGCACGCAATGGGGATAAGCATATATCTACATACAAGTGTCTAACACAGTTTGAGTTGTCTTATGTTGTCCAAGAAACCTCTATGGGACAAAGAACAAAGAGGGAAGGTGCACACTGCAGGGAAACAAGTAGGATACCCCTAGGGCATATCAAAGAGCACTGGACCCTACAGATGACCAATTGACAAGTTTTGAAACATTTACATCGCTGTAAGACAAAATTGTGGCTCAGTGGTGCACCTAATCTTACAGGGTTACCGTTTTGATGTAAAGCCCTCTATTCACAAGCAGTCCTGCACCTAACATACTCAGAGCAACTTGGCTTCCACAGCTCAGTACCACAATCCCACCTGACCTGGAGTGAGACAGATCAAACAGCCCAAAGGACCCAACATGCAAGCTCTGCACAGAGAACTACAAGTGCTTCTATTAGACACACATAGCAAAAGTGATGGCTCCATTTCTCCCAGTAGCCTGCAGAAATAAATGGACTTCTGTCTCCCTCACCATTTAGGCATATATCCACTAATGTGTTTATGCAAGTCAAGTTGAATTCACCAATAGATATCATAAAGAGGGAGACATGCTTTTCTCGGAAGTGAACTGGGGTAGGAGGAGAGGAAACAGACACAGACTGGAACACAGAAACTTCTGAGCAGATATTAAGGGGATAAAATTACCTAGAGGGTTATCCAGATTTTGAACAGAGAGGTTGTCTACAGACTCTGAGATGTTTAAGGCCCAGCTTGACGTGACCCACACCGACTTGACCTAATTAGACCAGCTTTGAGCAAGGAATTAGCGAAGATGACATTCAGAACTCCTGTTAGAACAGAACTACTCTATGAAGTAATAATTAATTAATTTAATTACTTCATTAAAAAATAATGAATGAAGTAATTACTCTGTGGAGGTAATTTTAAGAATGTGGCTTCAGATATACACATACTTCATTGGCACTAGAATGCATCAGATTTCAGTTAATTTTCATAGCTAAAAGAGACTATATCTTGGTCTGAAATACAGGAACTTGCTTTAGGTTCCACAAGGCACACGCAATGTGCAAAGATAGGACACTCATCATGAAATCCAAAATTACACAGAGGTTAAGCAGAGAGCTAAGAAACACTGCCCACAGAAGGATATCTAGCCTTTCATTCCTTCACTCTTCAGAACTTCTAAAGAATTAAACCACCATGCTCACAAACTCAGCAGTGGGAATGCTGATCCTAGAAAAAATAAGTCATTCAGGAACTACATTTATGCCTATAATAACACTGAGGATTGAAAAATTGAACCAGAATTGGCAGTAGTGGGAGTTCATAGATTTTAAAACACTTTTCCTACATTATGTCTATATAAGCAACTCTCACCTCTATTACATTTATCCTAAATGAATTTATATTTTGCAAAGAAAATTTATATCCTGCACTAGTTACATAGAATGAGGATCTATTAGGTCATCTTTTTCAAAGCCATAACTGTATTTTGTTTGAGAAAAAAATTTCTGTTTAATACTAAAATAAAACCTGAGATAATTTATTTCTTTTTTTGACTGAAAATATACACTAAAGAATTCTATGATTTCATAGTGCCTTTCTTCATGGCTATTTCATCTCAATTACTGTTCCTGAAAATTCTTGTATTTTCATGGAACTGGGCTTCAATTTTGCAAAGGTAGCCACAACTCTAAAGTAGCTATTTTATTCTGGTTGCCATTTACTATAATTTCCTCCTTTTCAATGGGAAATTATCTGTGCCTTTTCATCAAGTTTCAGAATGGCAGAAACACAGGACTGAGGGCTCTCAGGAAATTCTGTACTCCTTTAGAAGTCCTACATGACCTGCCACACTGGAATCTAACTTCAGAATCTTTCTGAACTTCTGTAAGAAGATAGATTAGAAATTCTTCTATAAGCAGATAGGAGACAATTTGGGGTGCACTCTGTCACTAACATCTCATAGGAGAATAGCGTTCCAAATATCATTATAGCCTCAAGTCTGAAGGGCGAAAGTTGCTTTAAATGGGAACAAGCAATTCTGAAAGACACTAAATTGTTTGAGGATTTCGTAACAGTCCAAATTTTTCTTTTTTTTGAGCTGGGACAGAAGCAGTGGCACAATAAACAGGGAACATTACTATTCCACATGTGAGATTGTGGAATAAGACCTGAGCACTGATTCTCATGGACTATTCTAAATGCTTTTATCTATAGGTATTATTAAAGGACTTCCCTATGCATTACTGTACACAAAGTAATGGTCCACGCTGTAAATATTTAGCCACTTATATAACTGAATATACCCAGTTCAGCAGCTGAAGAGAGTAGTATACATTCCTAACTGCCTACAAATAGGATAGAATTCAAGGTCTGTTCATGATAGTACTATTATGTATTAATTTGTCTCTATATGGATCGTTGTAATTAGCAATATTTTTTCTTTATTGTTATTTACTTTCCTTGTGCTTCTTATTGGGACATGTGTTATCCATATGCTTAAAAGCAAAAAGTGAAACCAAGATACACATACTAATATAAACTAAACTTAAAATTTTATGATAGATATAAGATGTGATGGCTGAGGTAATTCCAGCACAACTACCGCACAGTAGAAGAATGATGTAAAATAACATTTCAGTGTAGTAACACAGCTGAAGCACCAGATTTATTACTACCATTACTTGGTAAGCTTAAAAGACGTACAGTGAGCATGAATTCATCTAGATGAGACAAGAACTAGTGGCTCAACAAAATTTTTCCTCTTCAGGGCCGTATGACATTCTTGCTAAAGTCTGAATAACAGCACAAAAGAAATTTCAAAAGTACTGATTACTATTACAAAGGCTCCAAGGAATTCACATTTCCATAGAGTCATGAAAGGACATTATTCAGCTGACAGTAAAGATTTGAAAATAAAATTGTTATGCCGCATGCATGTTGATAGCAGTTTGGCAAGAGATATAGTATAATTTAGATAGAAGAAGTAAAACCAGAACCAAAGCAAAGCAGAAAACTCCTGTTAAAAATATTCTAAGCCCTTCTTTTCAGGAGGATATTAAAGGGCTTGTTTATAACCACTGCTAGAATATCTACAACAGAGATTCATCTTCTTTGTATGACTACAGAAAGAGATTCTAATAATTTCAGGAAACAGTCCTATTAAAAAAAAAAAAAAAAGACAAGTCCTAGTTGTCATATTTGACCAGTTAAAATATAATACACTATTTTACCATACATCATTGTGAGACAATTATGCTTATGAAAAATAGCTTCATGCTTATGAACCACCTTTACCATGACACTACCAAAACACTTATCCAGGTACATTGTATCACTGACCGATTTGGTTTAAGCTGGTAGAATGAAAAAATAAATTTTAAACAAATTGCAAAAAGGGTTACTTAGGGACAAGGCATGGCTAACAAGACATTTTGTGACAAAATGGGTCCTAATAACAGGTTATTTTTAATGAGTAATACCTTATTTAGAACCACAATATGGCATTTAAAATCTAATTAGTTTATCCCTTTCTCCACAGACAGAGGGAAAAAAAGAGATAAACTAGCAACTGAGAAGAAAATAATACAATATAAATTGGTACAAAACTGGTAGAAATGAGAACTGTGTTCATTCTGCTAAGAGTGCATTCATATTGGTTATATCTATAGGGCACAAAAGGACAAGCAAAATGTGTAGTCTGAATTAATTACAGTAAAATTGCATTGAAGTAAGAAGTCTTTGGAAGTGTACATTCAAATATAAGAGGAAAAAAATCTTAACAGGGGTAAGGGGGAAAAAAGGAGGCACAGAAGGCATGCAAAAAACTGCCTGCCAGGAATGACCAAGGAAGCTATCCTGTCTGTGTTTCCTCTTGGTTGGATCTAGAAGATTTGCATTGAAAGGAGCCAATACCAACATTCTGGGGCCCCTCGATGGAGAAGGTGCCAGAAAAGGCTTCAGAGCCCAGTTTACAAATGAATCCTGATATTATTGCCTAAGTGGCTGTTGAGTTATTAGGAGTAGCCAGAAATCTTCAAAACCAGTCTTCAGAATGCTCGGGATGCTTTTTGTTGGCTGCATAAAGAGCACAAACAACTGAGACACAACAACGGATTTCAGATGCAGTATAAGGAATAAAATGGGCAACAGAAAAGCTGAAGAGGAACATGTATGAATTTCTCAGGAGCTCAGGGTTATAAGGGGAACAGTGTACTTCACAACTGAAGGTTGTCCATGGGCTCCAGTCCTCTGGAGCTTAAACCTAGGCTGGGCTCTTTTCATAGACACTGGGTCTGAATGTGAAGAAATGCCTTGTCATTCTATCTTTGTATTTCGAGGGAAGCTGTTACCGATACCTGACCATGGAACTCAGAAAAACCCCTGGATTTCTTGAAGGGGCTAATATGCTGACAAGGGCTTGCTTCATGTTTTTTATAGGTGCCAACAGAAAAAGCAGGTCATACAACACATATCCGCAGAAAAGCTGTTGGATCCTTTAGCCCTGAGATAGACCACCTTCCATTATTCAGACTTGAATTTACACAGTTGGATGGTGTCCAGAGAGATGGCCTCATAAAACAACTTAAGATTTTTCTTCCCAGAAGGAAGCTGATCACTCAGGCATAATCCCTGAAAATATTAAGTACTATAGGGGTTTTGTTGTTGTTGTTTTGTTGTTAGGGTTTCTTTTTGTTTGGTTTGTGATTTTTTTTGGGGGGGAGGGGGGTGTCATTGCTCTTTTCTTAAGTGGTCAAAAAACAGTATCTGACTTGCAGCATGAGCCACAGAGATTTCCCAGAGACAACTGGGCTATTTCACAATCCAGTATACAATTTTTGAAGGGTAGGGCTATGCTGGCAGGTTAACATTTACATGGCACATGACTGCAGAGTGAGAAGTCACAGTGTAACCCAAAGGCTGCATCTTTGGAGAACAATGGCTAAGCTGCTATGAGCCAGCTGAGTACAGATGGATCCATGCCATCAGTATGAGCTATTCCCAACTCCAATCTTGAGTTTCTTTATTGGGAAAGCTATTTAGCCTCTGTCACAGCTGAGACGGAATCCAAAAAAAGACATAAGCAACGTGGCCAGTGAAGGGTGGATGGGGGGTGGGGACAGGTGAGGGAGGAGAAGGTAAACTCAGCTGTTTACATGATGGTATAGATGCCACAAACCTGAACTTATCAACATGTTAGCCAGTTTGTTACAAACCCAAATATCTTTACATTTATATCTCACTCACTGCTTATTTCACTGTACAAGCAATCTGTCTTCAAAAAGAAAAGAGAGAGTCACTCAAAATAAATGTGTTTTCTTCAGGGAGTTTATAGCTGGTATCCATAATACAATATTTCATTTTCTATGGAACGGATTCTTACGCACAAGTTATTAATACCATTTAATCTAGGTGATCAACATATCGAATTCTAATTCTGTCCCAGTGATTAAAGAATCACTGTTAGAATGTTACCCATACCAATAATTTTTAAACAATACTTTGGATTTAGAAATCCATGTACATTATGGATTATATTAACAAGTATAGAATTTGTTAACAAGTACATACTTTTATGAAAATGACTAAATTTTCCACTGATTTTGATTAAACTTGCTAGTGTATCCAAGACAATAATTAGCAGTACATTACCTCAAATTCAGACACATAACAGTTCAAGGAATTAAAAGAGATTTGTTACACACGATACAAGCTGGTAGCAAACAGCTACCAGTGGCCTTTCACAAAAGATTTCTTGATTAGCTACAGATTTTCATAATGACTACCCAAAAACAACAACAACAAAAAAAAAACAGAGACGAAAAAGCTCAGAAATAACTTGAAAATGCTGATCTCACCTTGTTTCATATATACTAGATTTTTACCAGTCCTGAGCAGCAGCTCCACAGGTAACTTCCAGAGAACTTTCAACTCCTATGAAAAACCAGCTAAACATTTATTTTTAACCATCTTTATTTTCTCCAATACTACAACAGCACCTAGAAGTCCAGACTGGCACACTATTTTTATGCAAGAGATGGCTACAAAAGTATCATTTGCTAGATCTCTGGTAACAACTCCCATAAAAATTTCTACATACACAAAATATGTAAAATTAGTTTTAGACATTAGTACAGTGGTTGGATTGATGAGCCACAAGAAGAAGGAAGATTCTGCACAATAAAGGGCAGGAAGAAAAATGCAGAGAGATAACCAAAGGGAAAGCTATAGATTACATAGTCCTACCCCAAAGCAGGCTAGGATACTTTTTTTTTAAATCCAATCTATACCCTGACAGGCCTGTGCTTACAATATTCAGCTTTTTGTAAATCACTCATACAACACAAGCCTTGTGCTGGACACAAATTTACTACAGTTCATTACAGTTGTCTCACAATAGCTGAGATTCAAGGTGTTAAAATAGACCAGAATAAAAGTCTGACTTTAAAAAAAAACCCAAAAAACTACTTCAGAGTGTTGTAGGTCAAAAAGTTGGAGGTCAATGAAGGAAGGCGTTATTCCAACAATAAATTACCCTCTGAATGAAGAAATTAATTCTATATTCAACATTTTTTCCTCTCATTTCTAAAGTAAATACTTCAATAGCACATTTCAGTGTACACCCAGTAATTTCTACTCCAGTTTCATGTATCCCAGTTTGTATCCCATCATATCTCAAGTCATTTTCCACGAGAGGCAGCAGACATTCCAGACACTAAAAGCAATGAATCTGCATGCCCATACATTCCTCAGACTGGGCTGGCTAAAAGCCAAAGCTCAATTCAGTTCTCCAAGGACTAGGATGATATCAAGTCTGTAGGGAATACTGTTTTTACTGCTAGTCCTGGCTGGTCAGGGTCCACTTTGCTACACTGGTTGTAAAGGTGAGTTTAGTTTGGAGAGCTTGAATCCAACTCTCCACTACCCATGTGGGATGGCACGATTTGCCAGAAAATGGTGAGATATACTGCACAACTCTAACAGAAGAAGTTTCTGGACAGGGTGATTTCTATCCCATATAAAAGCAATACTCCCACTCATTTCAACCAAGAACTTTGTGCATTCTACTCAGATGCACTAGCTGTTTCAGGCAGGAATTGTTCTTTTGATCTCAGAGTCCCTTCTTACCCAGCAATTCCTGCAGTTCTTATTTCCTACTTTCCCAATGCTTCCACTTGAGAATATTTCCACTAATTAAAATCCCTTCTAAGTTAAAATCACTTCCTCAGTGACTCATTTTTCTAACCTCTAGGATAAGGTCGCTAAACTTCTCTGTACCCATCATCTAAGTTTCACGTGTATTTCCTGCCAAGTCCAGTAAAATTTTGGCTTCCTCCAAATCCTTATCTCCTTCATCTCTTCACCTTCCCAAAACCTGCCTTTGACGACTTACATTACACATTTTCTCCTTAGTTACCCGACAAGCCTTTCCTACTCCTTTCTACTCTTCAGTTATCCCATTGGTATTCACTCCTCCCTGCCTTTCTGAACACCCTTCCTGCAAAATTTATCAGGAAAAAGTGCATTTATCATTCATCTTCCCAATCCGCACGCCACCCTTCTTCTCTGTCTCGTTCAGTTTCCCTCTTTTCTTCCCCGATCCCTTTTTCTTCTCCTGAACTGCGCAGAATTTATGCTCACAATCTCCTCCAGCATTCCCCCGCAGCTCCTTTTGTGCTCTCCACCACATCTGTCCTGCCCCGGCTTCTACCACACATCCCGAAGCCTCCCTAGCCCGTCCGTCCCACCCTGAGGCCGGCCCCAAACTCCATCGGCGGCAGCGGGCGAGGCGCGGC